>NC_029790.2:109162461-109183941 GCF_000816755.2 Arachis ipaensis | reverse complement strand
CCCAATTTGAATTTGGTTCAGATTAATGTGCTGATTCTTCTTATTGGACCTATTGAATTTCTTTTATCCAAGGGTTATCTTTGAAGTTGTCAATTGATTTATTTCTAGCAAACTTCATTGCTTGAGTGTCTTTGTTTATCTGGAAATTGGATACACTCTCTCAAATCTATGAGTATTATTGTTGACATTTATCTCTCATTCCTAAATCTTGTATCCTTCTGAGTAGACTCGAGAATTGTTTTGATATCACGTGTGACTTGTAGATGTAGTAACGTGATACGTTAGTTCTTTAAGACGTGATGTGCATACGGAAGTTGAAGCGGTAGGTGTGCAACGTATGAGTTGTGGGCGTTTTGTTCCTTGCGAATGGGTTTGTGGTTGTCAGGCTTGTGATCAAATTTGGGGTTTGTGAAGTGCTTGATGGAGTTGGAAAGTTGAAACTTTGAGGTTGATATGAGATTAGTGTGTGGAGATTGAGCACGTCGTTTTGACTCCATCCTGTTTGATAGCCTTCGATGCCTTGCCCTTCCATCACATGATTGACCCATGTTATCTTTTGCGCTGAGCCTACCTTGTAACGTTTGCTTTGCAATCACACTCCTACCTTTGCACCCTTATGCATATGACAATCAAAGTATTTGCAAATCGTATATATGTTTATATGATGAGATATTTTTGCTTCTTCCTTAAATGTGTTCAAGGGTGAACTGTTATGGAATTTCTTTCATTTTGTATCAATTTTCGAGGGCGAAAATTTTTATAAGGTGGGTAGAATGTAAGACCCAGAATCTTTGAAAAGCTATATTATTCCCAATTTTATGTGAAATTACCATAATGTCCTTAACCCTAATTTTCAAAATGAAACCCTAACCCAGTAACCCGTACCCGACCCGGTTTCCTCCTCACCTAACCTAGCAGCAGCAAACACACACACGCAGAACCCTCCAATGAAAACAGAGCAGAGAGTGAGAGGCTGAGTTGTGGCTGATGAGAGGAGGCGGGAAGCCCACCGCGTCGTGCCGCCGCGTCGTCATCAGTCTTGCTCGCCCTGCCACCGTGAAGCTCGTCCCTGCCATGGTCTGTCACCGCTGTCACCGTCGCGAGCCTCCGCCGTTCCACCGTGCCGAGGGTCTCTTTCCTGCTAGATCTGCCGCCATGAAACCCCACAGTGCCTCTGGCTGCCGGAAAACGGTGGTGGATGTTGGTGCTGGGTTAGCGCCGCCACTGCTGCTGGCCGTTTCGAGCTGCTCCGCCATCTTTGCCGCCGGAGGATGCAGCTTAGTCGCCGGAAAACCACTGCCGGTAAGGGTCCTTGCATTTGGTCTTCATTCCTTTCTATTCCTGGGTTTTATCGCCATGACGTTGTTGTGCAGTCGCGGTTGTCGGAGTCTTTCATCGCCGCTGCCGCTTGAGGTGGCTGACGGAGTCGCTGCCGGGTTGATATGGAGCTGTGGCTGCTTTGTTTCGCTAGCTCAGTAAGTAAATTATGTTTCGAAAAGTCTCGCGTTAGTATTCGGTTGTGTTTGGTTAATGAATATGAGTTTTGGTAACGTGGGGTCGAGTCCTGATTATTATATATTGTGATTAGAGTCGTTGTGGTTGCTGAGAAAACGGTTTGGAGCTGAGGTTTTAATAGCTGGGATTTTGATTGTTGATTTTGGGTCGAGGCGGAAAGGACTCGGTGACGCGTTTGAGTTATGGAATTGCGTCTTGAGGTAGGGGCGCTTTCCGAAAACTATATTTTGTATATTGGAATTATTACATATGGGTACTGATGTGAGGATGTGTATTTGGTGGTTGTATCAGTCCTATGTATTGTTTGGTTGTTTTGTATGATTATGGGTGTTGGTTTAACTCGACTGTTGTGTGGCCTTGTGAAACGAAATGCTTTTGAAATTGATTCTTTTAAAGCTTTGAGATTGAGTTGAATCAGTTGGAAATTGATTTGAGTTGAATGGATTTTCTTGAGAATGTGTAAAATAGAATACACTCTCGATTTCAGCCTGGCTGGCTTTAAATGATCTGGTTTTTGATAAATGATTGTTGCTGAACCTTTTCTTTAAAGCTTTAGAAATGAGTTTATTCGGCTGATAATGACTTGATTTTTGAAACGGTTTTCTTGAAATATGGTATTGGGATTGACTGTTGGATTTTGGCTTGCCTTTGAATTGATTTTTGGATTTTGGGCTATTGAAAAGGATTGTGGAATGGTTTTGTTGGGACCCGAACCGGGTGGCAAAGTCCAAGTTTTAGGGGAGATGCTGCCGAAATTTCTATAAAAACCCGAGTCCTTATTGAAATGTTGCTCGGAGAATGATTAGTTAAAGACTTCTACTATTTTATTTGAATTATCAAGAAAAGGATGATTCATGCTTTTGAAATGAGTTAGTAAAAGGGGAAATTGTAATTTAGTCTTGCTTCTTAAGAAAGGCATTGTATCTCTTTCAAGAGAAAGTTATTTAGATAAAACTTGTGTTTTAAAGCTGTTTGAACGTGAAAAGGGTTTATGCCTTTGAATTTGACTTGAGGGTTTCAATTAGAGGAGTTTCAATGGTTTTGAAAGAACCTGAATGTCTATTGACAAGTTTCATTTTGAAATGTTTTGAGAAAGGTTTTGAGTACTCTTTGAATTCGGAATTCTTGCAAGACTAAAACAATTTTGAACAGTTGAAATGTTCTAGAATTATCATGGGGGTTGAAATTGGTTTTGCCTAAGTAAAGGAAACAGCCTTGAAAGAAGTAACTGATTACGTGACTCGGTTTGGCTTAGATCCTATTTTATTACTCAAATCGGAAAGCCAATGTTTTAATGATTTTAAACGAATTTGGTGAAATGAGTTATGCTATTCTCCCCTAAAGACTTGGGACTCTGCTGAGAAACTTTTGTTATAAAATTCCATTGTTGGATGGGTGATTTTTGAATATCTCAAAGAGGCTTTTAACTTGCCATGATGATGGAAGTTTTGGAAAGAGGATGCCGAGAGTGGCATTATTTTAAAAGGGGAATTTACCTTGAGTAAAAGTGGCTTATGAGCCTGAGATGATTTGAGAAATGAGATCATTAAAGCCAAGGCTGAAAAGAGTTGAAACCTGATTTCAAAGTGAAATGAATTGAGAAAATGATTTATGGCTTAAATGCCGATTTCATGAATTTGATGATTTTGAATGTGGAAGTGCTGTTTTATTGAGAGCCGGAATGGCTGTGTATGTTTATACATATTGGCTGGTTCTGGATTGAACCATGAGCCGGATGGCTGAGATGGATGTTGATCCATGATTGAGAATGAAAGCAATTATGCTGAGACATTGATAAGTTGTGATGTTACACTTCTACTATCGGAGATGAGGGTTTCCCTGGGTAGTAGCAATGGCTAGCCACCATGTGCTCCAGGTTGAGACTCGAAGCTCTGTTAACCCAATGTCGTAAGTGTGGCCGGGCACTGTGAAAGGCCCGGATGAGCTCGCCCCCATAAATATTCACCATTGATGGTGATGGATAAATATTCACCAGTGAGGGTGATGGATATGGATCATGATTATGATCAAGTTTATGATGAGTATAACTCGAGTTGGGGATGCACGACAGAGGGACAGTCCAATGGTTAGCTACCAGGACTTATCGGGTTGGCTCTATAACCGACAGATGATATCATCAGCCACTAGGGACAGGCATGTATCATATGCATTTATGTTACATTGTTTGGGTGTGCATATTATACTTGGTTTGCCTATGTGATTAATTGCTAACCGTTCTACTTGAAATAACTGTTTGTTTGTGCTTGCCTCTTCCTATCTGTGTTTGCAACTGGGACTCTGTTGGATTGTACTGATTGGTTGTTGGTTGGATTGTTTGGACCTAGGGCCGTGGTTGGAAAGAGATGAACTGATGGTTGATTTCGGTTTTGTGTTTCTGGTTTGGAATAAAATTATGAAAGGCTATTTTGGTTCCGCATAGATAAACCGTTTTGAAAGGCTTTTGAGTTTTTGAGAATTGAACGGTTCTTCTTTCAGAAAAGATTTCTGACTTTACTTTTATTGTAAACCGTTGTTTTTTAAAGGAGGCATAAGACGGTTATGAATCACTGGTACGATTTATCTTCACGTATCCTATTACAGTAATTTCCAAAAACCCTCTACTGAGAACCCTTTCGAGGATGATGTTCTCACCCCCCTACATTTTTCCCCTTTCAGGATATGGGCGCAGAAGTTACGAAGAGTTCATTTAGTTGTTGTTGAGATGCTTTATATTGTGTTAGTTATGGTTTATTGTACCCTCGCCTTTATCTTGATATGATCTGTAAGAGGGATAGGAATTATATTGGATAATGACTGTAATATTATGTATGTATATATTTATATATGTATGTATATATATGGATGTACTCTTTATGAGTTTTGTAAGTTGTATGGTATTTATGGATGTATGATATCGGATGAAAGTATTTTTGGATTGGTATTGCGGTTTAAAGTTTTTAAACAGGCTCATATTTCAGTATTAAATAGTATAAAAGTCGTCGTAATGTCCGAGCTATCAGAGTCGCGTAGCCGGAAGTGTGAACTTTGGTAGTTAGGGTGTTACATTTTCTCCCCAAAATCCTAATCTTTCTTTTCCCTTATTATTTCTTTCTTCCCCCTTCTTCCTTCTCTACTCATTCTCATTTTTTTACTTTCTCCTCCCTTATTTTTCACATCCATTATCAAGGTTCCTTTCTTTCTTTCTTTACTTTTTACTTTTTCTTTATTACTCTTATTTATGTTTATGTTTTCTTCTTCTTTTTATTTTCACTTTTATTATCTATATTTTCTTTTGTTTCTTTTTATTCCTTTAATTGGTGTTAGAAATTTAACTAGGTGATTCTTCTCTTTTATATTTTGCTTGTGAGTTATTATGAATTTGTTTGACAATGATATATTATTTTTCATAAGGGTTGCTTGCATGTTCAAATTCACTACTTTCAATAACATACTTAACATGGATGCTAAGTATTTGTGAAAAAGTCCGTATGGCATTGTGCATTATTTTAATGTATTCTATTCTACTACTCTAATGCCTGTTTTTCACAAAACCCTTTTATATTTTATTAATTAAATATGATTGTCAATACAAACAGATTATTAGTTTGAAAGGCTTGGTAATCTAACTTGGACATTGAATACTTGATCTATGCTACTCATGGCTTTGCCGGCATGCTAATAAACATCTTGCATTTAATTGCTATCACATGCACTTGCTTTATTACCTTTAATGAACTTTTCACATGTAGTCTAGACCATGTGTTAACGACATCCTTCTTTATCGTGCATTGATTATCATCCTTAATGTTCGCTCCCTTGCTCTAACCCTTAAGCTTTTAAAGTTAATTTCTTTTTCCTTTTTCAGGATGGCCACCAAGAAAGGAAAAGAGAAAGCTACTCCCAAACCACCAGCAAGGAGAGGAACAAAAAGAACATTAATGGCAGAACCATCTTCAACAGCGGTGAAACCCTCAACAAAAAGAATCAAGAGGATTATCAAGGTCGATGAAAAAGAGAAAGCCTTTCCAACAAAGGACACTGCGCAGTTCACTAACTGCTACTGTGAGCAGATGTTCCCCATCCTGGCTATAAGGAATTATAACAATGAGTTCCTTCTTATCCTCCCGACCAACATTGCTGAAATTGTTGAGCCCTGCATTGAGCGAAGACAATGGGGATTCCTACGGAGACAGCCACGGCAGGTTAATCTATCATGGGTAGTCGAATTCTACTCCAATTTTTACATGCCAACCATGCAGTCTGTTTATATCCGTCAGAAGTAAGTCCCCATAACAGAAGAAGCCATTCAACTAGCTTTAGAGCTTCCCCCTGCTCCAGAAGGATTGGACGCATTCCAAGAAGCCTCATTCAAGCGCCAGACATACCAATTTGACTGGGACGCCGTTCTTAGAGTTATCGCACAACCTGGCAGCAGATGGATCTACGGATACCATCGTTCCCGACCTAAGGGCATATTGGCTTCAGCACTCACCTTAGAGGCTCGAGTATGGGCACAGATCATGTCCCATTACGTATTTTCGAGCACTCATGAGTCCTCCTTCACTGCAGACATGGCTGTTTTACTCTGGTGTATCCTTACAGACCAGCACCTCAATTTACCAAGACACATTCGGCATGCTATAGGACACGTACAAATTGCGGGCAACTTACCTTTCTCCGCCTTGGTTTCAGATCTTGTCTCAGCAGCCGGAGTCTCCTACAGAGCTGGGGATACCAAAGCCATGATTCCACGAGATGATCAGTACATCCCTAATGGGAAGTATATCAGACCTCCAGCAGCAACTATCAACCGGAGCACAGAACCAGCAGAAGATATTCCTTTTTTTCCCACACCATAAGCACCTTCAACAAACTAACTACTCCATCAGATACTTGAGAGGTTAGACCAGCTTGACCGGAAAGGAAAGCAGAGAGAGCGCCATAACAAGCGCAAATTTACATACCTCAAGGAGCTACTTGTTGATAACCAACCACCTAGAGAAGACCCAGACACCCAGGACTCCACTTCATTTACCAGCACAGGGAGCCATGACGGTCCCGATGGTGGAGATGCTGCTACCAGCCCCCTCTGTTCCTGACAGATGGCACCGAGGACGGTGCAAAGCCTTAAGTGTGGGGAGGTCGGTCAGTACCTGACTTCCGGAGGTAATTTCTTTTCCTTAAAACACCAATAATATATGATATTTAGTTAGTTTTTCTTTTGTAGAATAGGATAAATTGCATAGTAATAATTAGTTGCATGCATGTTCTATTTGGTTGAAAAATAATAAGTTTCTTTTTAAGACCCTATTTTTGAAAAATTTCACTAATTTAAATCAAAACTTTTATGTTAAACTTGTTAGAAGTTGTAATTGGGACATAGTTTAAAAAGTTACGAACACACAACCCGTGAGATTTTGAGCCTAATTACATGGTTACACTATTAACCATAACTGTTTTATTTTTGTGTGTTCACTTCTTTATGATTGCAATCTTTATTTTGTTTCATCCTATATATCCAATATTTAATTTATTTATATGCATGCATATGATTGAGGCCATCATTTGAATTTTTCCTCACTTATCCCAAATAAGCCTACCCTTTAAATCACCTTTGTTAGCCACTTTGAGCCTTTTAATCCCATTTGTTCTATATTTTACCACATTACTAGCCTTAAGCGGAAAAATAATTAAATATCCCAAATTGAATCTTTAGTTAGCTTAAGATAGAAATTGTGTGTTAATTAAGTATGGAAAAATTGTGGGAACATGGGTTAATAAGGGAATGTGTCATGATAAAATAATGGGAATTTGGGTATTTACTCATGTGAAACTATAAAAATTAAAAACTCCATGTGCATTGATAAGCTATGTTTACTTTTATTTCAAAAAAAAAATCCAAAAATATTTAATAAATATTTAAATAAATAAGGGGATAAAATTACCCCAACTCTAAGTTAACTTAAGTTCAAGGATCAATGCATATGTAATGAAAATTAAAAAGAAAGTTAATGCATGAGTATGTAATGGGAAATTATGGGTAGCTAGGCATGAATTAGAATTAAATAGAGTGTATGTATGCTAGATAAGAGCTTAGGTTAGTCAAAGATTCAATTTATAGCTCACTTAGCCATATGTATACACTCACCCTTACCTTAGCCCCATTACAACCTTGAAAAAGACCTCATGATGTTGCATTGGTACATTAAATATTGTTGATTGGTTAGATGAAAAACAAAGTTTAGAAAGCATGATTAGAGAAGAGTAGAGTGATTACCCTATACACTTGAGAGAATAGAGTGCATATACATCATCAGTGAGGGTTCAATGCTCAATTCTATGTTCCCTTCTTTCATGAGCTGTCTTCTTACAATGTTACCTGTTTTTACTATATAATTTGAATTACTGGAATTTGATCTATGTTTGTCTTGAAGGGCTTATTTATTTTTAACCAAGTAGGCAAGAATTGTAATACCCGGTCTAACCGAAATTTAGTAAATAATAAGTTAAATAGGAGCGAATATGGTTGGAAGATTTGGCAATTGGAATTTGATAATTTAAATATGATATTTGGATTCAGTGAATTTTTCCGAGTCAGAAAATATAGTTTTCTGCGTAAAAGTGCGCAGTAGAATTTTGACCGGCAGTACCGGCTGAGATCTGTCTGGTACTACAACTGAGGAAATTGATTATGGGTAAATAAGATTAAGAAATGAGGAATTATAATTAGGGAAGGTAGAAATATTTAAAGTGCGATTTAGAGCGCTAACCCGGTCGGGGACGTGAAAGAGATCGTACTAATACGCAGGAACCAGAAATCAACCCGAATAACCCGGTAAACCTTATGGCAGCGTTGGAGAATATGGCTGCTGCTATGCAGGCCACTATGGAGGCTCTTGGGCAACAGATGAACAATAATGGCAATGGCGGAAGGGAAGCTCAGGACCCGATGACACTGGCAACCTTCTTAAAGGTTAATCCACCTAAGTTCAAGGGAACCACCAATCCGACTGAAGCTGATACTTGGTTTCAGGCCATGGAGCGAGCACTGCAAGCGCAGTTGGTGCCTGAAGAGCAGCATGTTGAATTCGCTACCTATCTACTCACGGGAGAAGCATCGCATTGGTGGCAAGGGGCTCGACGTCTCTTGCAACAGGGGAATGATCATATCACTTGGGATGCCTTCCAGGTGGAATTTTATAAGAAGTACTTTCCGAATTCCGCCAGGACAGCCAAGGAATTGGAGTTACTGCAGCTAAAGCAAGGTGCTATGTCCATATCTGAGTATACAGACAAATTTGAGGAGCTATTCAGGTTTTCCCGCATGTGTCAAGGAGCTCTGGGAGATTTCAAGGAATGGAAATGCATTAAGTATGAAGGAGGGCTCCGGAGCGACATCTTAAGTTCAGTGGGACCAATGGAGATCCGAACTTTTTCAGAGTTAGTGAATAAGAGCAGAATTGCTTCATATAGTTGCATTCATATATATAGGTTGCAATGCATTACATGAGTTTTGCATTTCCCTACTCACTTATTTTATCTCCTTAAGCCAAGCATGAGGAAATGCTAATGTTTAAGTGTGGGGAGGTTGATAAACCATTATTTTATGATTTATATTGTGTTTAATTGAGTAGTTTTATCAAGTCTTTACCCACTTATTCATATGATTAGCATGATTTTATAATTCCTTCCTAGTATTGTTTATGGTTGAAAACTTGCTTCCTAGAGACCTTTGATTATGTATTTTAATTCTCCTTATTACCATTCGATGCCGTGATCCGTGTGTTAAGTGTTTCAGGCTTCATAGGGCAGGAATGGCTTAGAGAATGGAGAGAAAGCTTGCAAAAATGGAAGGAACACAAGAAACTAAGGAGATGACCAGCAAACACTGACGCGAGCGCATGGCCCACGCGAGCGCGCGGAATGAAGAAATCGCAGCGATGCGAACGCGTGCCTAACGCAAACGCGTGGATTGAAGTCTGCACGAATGATGCGACCGCGTGGACGACGCAAACACGTGACAAGGAAAATTGTTGAATGACGTGAACGCGTGGACGACGCGTACGCGTGACCTGCGCGATTTGCAAAAATAACAGAAAATGCTGGGGGCAATTTTGGGCCGCATTTTGACCCGGTTTTCGGTCCAGAAACACAGATTAAAGCCAGGGAACATGCAGAGACTTAGGAGATCATCAACACACACCCATACGCATCCACACACATTCAGATACATTGATATTAGGAATACTTTTAGTTTCAGATCTGAATCTAGATTAGCTTTGTATTAGTAGTTTATGCTTTTTGCTTTGGATTTTGGATGCTGAAGAGTCATTGGTGCGCAGAAATTGTGACGGTTCATTCCTTGGTAACGGCGCTAAAAACTTAATACACACGTTTATAATCTTAGTTCTTTGTCACAACTTCGCACAACTAACCAGCAAGTGCACTGGGTCGTCCAAGTAATAAACCTTACGTGAGTAAGGGTCGATCCCACGGAGATTGTCGGCTTGAAGCAAGCTATGGTCATCTTGCAAATCTCAGTCAGGCGGATTCATATGGTTATGGATATTTGATAATTAAAATATAATTAAAATATAAATAAATCGTAAATTAAAGATAGAGATACTTATGTAATTCATTTGTGAGAGTTTCAGATAAGCGTATGAAGATGCTTGTTCCTCCTGAACATCTGCTTTCCTATTGTCTTCATCCAATTATTCATACTCCTTTCTATGGCAAGCTGTATGCTAGGCGTCACCGTTGTCAATGGCTACATCCTGTCCTCTCAGTGAAAATGGTTCAATACACTGACACTGCATGGCTAATCATCTGTCGGTTCTCAATCATACTGGAATAGGATCCATTGATCCTTTTGCGTCTGTCACTACGCCCAGCACTCGCGAGTTTGAAGCTCGTCGCAGTCATCCTTTCCCAGATCCTACTCGGAATACCACATACAAGGTTTAGACTTTCTGGATCTCAAGAATGGCCGTCCATGGATTCTAACTTATACCACGAAGACTCTAATTAAGGAATCCCAGATATATTCATTCAATCTAAGGTAGAACGGAAGTGGTTGTCAGGCACGCATTCATAGGTTGGGAATGATGATGACTGTCACGATCATCACATTCATATTGAAGTGTGAATGAATATCTTAGAATCGGAATAAGCTTGAATTGAATAGAAAAATGATAGTACTTTGTATTAATTCATGAGGAACAGCAGAGCTCCACACCTTAATCTATGGTGTGTAGAAACTCTACTGTTGAAAATACATAAGAGCAAGGTCCAGGCATGGCCGAGTGGCCAGCCCCCATAAAGGTATAAAATAGCATAAAACTGATCAAAGATGATCCGAAGATGTAAATACAATTAAAAAGTCCTATTTATACTAAACTAGTTACTAGGGTTTACAGAAATGAGTAAATGATGCAGAAATCCACTTCTGGGGCCCACTTGGTGTGTGCTTGGGCTGAGCATTGAGCTTTACACGTGTAGAGGCTTCTCTTGGAGTTGAACGCCAGTTTGTAACTTGTTTCTGGCGTTTAACTCCACTTTGCAACCTGTTTCTGGCGTTTAACTCCAGAATGCAACATGGAACTGGCGTTGAACGCCAATTTGCGTCGTCTAAACTCGGGCAAAGTATAGACTATTATATATTGCTGAAAAGTCCTGGATGTCTACTTTCCAACGCAATTGAGAGCGCACCATTTGGAGTTCTGTAGCTCCAGAAAATCCACTTTGAGTGCAGGGAGGTCAGAATCCAACAACATCTGCAGTCCTTCTTCAACCTCTGAATCTGATTTTTGCTCAAGTCCCTCAATTTCAGCCAGAAATTACCTGAAATCACAGAAAAACACACAAACTCATAGTAAAGTCCAGAAATGTGATTTTTATTTAAAAATTAATAAAAATATACTAAAAACTAACTAAATTATACTAAAAACTATGTAAAAACAATGCCAAAAAGCGTATAAATTATCCGCTCATCAGTCATTACCTCCGTTGAAGACATTACTTTAGTTTGTTTCCTTATTCCTTTACTTTTATTAGTTACTCATTGACTCTATTCAAATAAGTATGTTGCATTTTGAATTTATTAATATATAGAGTTACTTTTATTTTTAATTAATTTTAAATCTCTATTTTATTTAATTTATTATGTTTTCTTATATTTTTATGAATATTAATTCCATGTCAATGGAGTAGATTTTCTACTTGACATGGGGGTTGATTAAGAGGAGATACTTGAGTTGGAATGTTCAAGTGCTTAATTAATTTGACATTGTTGGCTAATTCTGTATCTACTAACGCTAGACCTTCCCAAGGGAAAGGACTAGGATCTGCGGATAAGAATAAGTCCATTCACTTGACTTTTCTTTACTCAGTAAGGGTTAACTAAGTGAAAACAAGAATCGCTTTACATTACACTTGAGAAAATTCCAACAAGGATAGAACTTCCAATTAATCATTCCCCCAGTCAAGGCTTTTTAAATTAATAATAATTCTTAATTTTATTGCTTCAATTTACAATTACTTTAATTACTCATTATCCAACTCAAACCTTCTAGAAAATTTCTAATTAATAAATTAGCCCTCTTTCCTGCAACTCGTTGGGAGACGACCTGCGACTCATACTCCCAGTATTTTTAATTATAATTTTCGTGACAACTCTTTTTAAATTGGTGAGGCAGATCTTAGCCGGTTGAGGGCTATACTTGCAACGCATTTCTCTTATTAAGATTCTCTTAATTGGTTAACTTCTGCCACGCATCACAAGCATGTACCAAATTTCTAAGCATGTTAAGAAAAATTTGGTAAGAGGAATTCCAAACATTAAATTTGATAAGGATATTACTTGTGATGCTTGTCAATTAGGCAAACAAGTAAAATCCTCTTTTAAACCAAAAGATGGAATTTCTACCAAAAGGCCATTGGAAATATTGCATATTGATCTTTTTGGTCCAACTAGAACTCAAAGTTTAGGAGGTAAACATTATGGTTTGGTGGTGGTAGATGACTACTCTAGATTCGGTTGGGTACTCTTCCTAGCTCATAAGAATGATGTTTTCCATGATTTTTCAACTCTTTGTAAAAGAATTCAAAATGAAAAGGATTTGAAAATTGCCTACTTGAGAAGTGATCATGGAAAAGAATTTGAAAATTAAGATTTTGAAAAATTCTGTGATGATTTTGGAATTGCTCATAATTTTTCATGTCCTAGAACTCCTCAACAAAATGGGGTAGTTGAAAGAAGGAATAGAAGCCTTCAAGAAATGACTAGAGCTATGCTTTGTGAAAATGAGGTTCCAAAATTTCTATGGGTTGAAGCTGTAAATACGGCTTGTTATATTTTGAATAGGACTATCATTAGAAAAGGGTTAAAGAAAACTCTGTATGAGCTATGGAAAGGAACCCCTCCAAATCTTAAGAATTTCCACATTTTTGGATGCAAATGCTTTGTGCTTAACAATAAAGAAAATCTTGGAAAATTTGATCCAAAATCCTATGAGGGAATGTTTGTTGGATACTCCACCACTAGCAAAGCATATAGAATTTACCTCAAAGAATATAGAACCATAGAGGAATCCATACACGTGTTTTTTTGTGATACTAATTCAATTCCCAGTGTTGCACTTGAAGATAATACAGGTTGTGAAGATATGGTCAACCATGAAGTCAGTGAAGAAAATTCCAAAACTGTCCCAAGTGAAGAACCTGTCCATCCAGAAAATGTCTCATTAGGATGAAGGAGACATTTCAGTTTTATTTCCTGAACCAGTCAGAGAATCCAGAACAGACCAGATTGCTGAAGCTCATCAAGGCAGATCCCTACCTCCAAGGCCAAGAGAATGGAAGTTTTTGAAGGGTTACCCCCATGATTTTATCATTGGTGATCCTTCCCAAGGCGTGACCACTAACCACTAGATCCTCAAGCAAGAAGTAAGTTGAGCAAAGCAATGTTGCTTTCTTGTCCCAATTAGAGCCTCTCAATATAAAGCAAGCCCTTGAAGACCCCTCATGGGTTAAAGCCATGGAAGAAGAGCTTGCTCAATTTGAAAAGAATGAGGTTTGGATACTTGTACCCAATCCTAATGGTAAGAAGGTAATCGGTACAAAGTGGATCTTTAAAAATAAATTGGGTGAGGATGGTAGTGTTGTTCGTAACAAGGCTAGATTAGTGGCCCAAGGTTACGATCAAGAAGAATGTATTGATTTTGATGAGTCCTTTGCCCCGGTAGCTAGAATGGAAGCAATTAGATTGCTTCTTGCCTATGCTGCCCATAAGGGTTTTAAAATGTTCCAAATGGACGTTAAATGTGCTTTTCTTAATGGATTAATAGATAGAGAAGTATTTGTGGCTCAACCCCCGGGTTTGAAAATAAAGAATTTTCAAATTATGTTTTTAAACTTTCAAAAGCTTTTTATGGGCTTAGGCAACCTCCAAGAGCTTGGTATGAAAGGCTTAGTGCCTTCTTGTTGGAAAATCATTTTCAAAGGGGTACCACCGATACTACTTTATTTATCAAAGAATCTAATGATGATATTCTTCTTGTTCAAGTTTATGTGGATGACATAGTGTTTGGTTCGGCCAATGAAACCTTGTGTGAAGAGTTTGGAAAACTTATGACTAGTGAGTTTGAAATGAGTTTAATGGGAGAATTAACTTTCTTTCTTGGTCTCCAAATTAAACAAACTCCTAGTGGTATTTTTATTCACCAAGGTAAATATGCAAAAGAATTAATCAAGAAATTTGGCCTTGAAAATTCCAAACCAATGGGAACACCTATGCATCCAAATACTAAACTTGAAAAGGATGAAAATGGTAAAGATGTGGATGAAACACGGTATAGAGGAATGATAGGCTCACTTATGTATCTTACCTCCTCTAGGCCGGATATTGTTCAAAGTGTGGGTGTATGTTCAAGGTTTCAATCTCACCCAAAAGAATCCCATCTTTCAGCCGTCAAAAGAATCATTAGATACATTAAGGGAACATATGATTATGACTTATGGTATCCTAGATCTAATGATTTCTGTGCAGTAGGATTTTGTGATGCAGATTATGTGGGAGATCGGGTGGATAGAAGGAGCACATCCGGATTGTGTTGCTTCCTTGGAAGCTCACTAAACATGTGGTCAAGCAAGAAACAAGTCACAGTTGCTCTATCTACGGCTGAAGCTGAATACATATCTGCCTCTGCTTGTTGTTCTCAATTAATTTGGTTAAAAACTCAGTTAGAGAATTATAAATTGAAAATCAATAGTATACCTTTGTTCTGTGATAATATGAGTGCAATAAACATTTCTAAAAATCCTGTTCTGCACTCTAGAACTAAGCACATTGAGGTTAGATATCATTTTATTAGAGAACATGTGCAAAAAGGTACTATTGATATTCAATTTGTAAAATCCGAAGAATAACTCGCTGATATATTCACTAAACCTCTGTGTGAAGATAGGTTCTGTTCATTGAGGAACAGTTTGGGTATGCTAGATTTAACTTCTGTTGAAAAATTGTGATTTTATTGATTCTGCTCATTTTTGTCCGTAGGTTGGAAGGAGACAAATCTGGGAAGATAGTGAACAAGCCAAGAAACAAGGGGAGACTGATCATAAGAGTTTTTAAACTGAAGCCCAACCAAATCTTTCTGACCCACTCCATGTCTCTGGCCCATTTGAGTTCTTCATCATTTTTTAATAATAATTTATGGAGGTTATCACATCATATCTTTATAGGGGGAGTTAATGTCAAATCAAAATCTTTTCCCATATTCTCTCCCTTGATTCAAGGAAAAGATCTTTTAGTTACTTTTAAAAAGATTTCCTTGATAGTAACCGCTCCATTAATTGCCCATTATCCCATTATCCCTCTCTCCACTCAGCATTAAATGTAGTTATAACCTCTCTTCATTCACCAATCCATTCGGCCATCCCTTCATCTTCTCACCCTCCTCTTCATTTTTCTATCATGAAAAAGAAGTTGGCATCCAGAAGAGGTAACTGAACCCCTGCGTCCAAAATTTCTCCTTCCTCTACTACTCTCCAAACACACACTCATATTCACATACATTCTCCTTCATCTTCATCCCCTTCTTCACAATCAACCGAAGCCATGAGGAGGAAAGTAATTGCCCAGAAAATCTCTTCTCGAAAAAAAGGTTGGAAAAGAAAAGGAGCCTGTGATAGAAGAAGAAGAAGAGTCACAATCCTCTCCACCTCCTTCACCTCCACGGAAATCAACTCCTCATCCATCTGGCAGAAGCTCTCAGCGTCCAAAAGGTTATGTTCTGCGCAACACAAGAGAACCTCCAAACCTAGATTCCTTAGACTTCAAGAATAAGTTCAACAAAAATCACTCCCACTTTGATCTGGCACGGTTCAACTCTTGCGCTGCCTACGAGTTCCATGGCCAAGTTTTGATCAACCGACATCTTTGTGCCTCTCACATAGTGAATCTGGAAACCCTGAGTGCAAAAGGCATTAACTTCATTGCTCTGTTTGATAATCTCAAGTGGACTCCTTTGTTCAAGATTCAAAAGCCGGTTTATCCTAACCTGGTGCGCAAGTTCTATGCGAACATGATGTACCACGATGGAGCAATTCACTCTTATGTAAAGAAGGTCCATTTGACTCTAAACAGGGAGACTATCAGTACTGCTTTAGGGTATACTGATGAAGGAGCCACTGCATATATGCCAGGAAAGTGGGACTCTCAGGTTGGGATCTCTTATCAAATTACTCTGACTCAAGTCTATGAGATTTTTTCTGCACTAGATGGGACTATTCTGACTCATAAAGCACTTGGTCCAGTAAGAGCTCTCCTTCACCACATTATCAATCACATCCTAATGCCACAAAGCGGTTCCTTTCAAAGAGTAACAGTTTGTGCATGATACCCTGGTTTTGTTTGCTATTCTCACCTCTTCATCTATTTCATTTGCTTATTTAATGGTTCGTCATATGTGGGACTGCGTACGTAGTGACAAAAAGGCAAATTTGCCTTATGGCATTTTTCTCACATGTATATTTGAACATTTTCATGTTGATTTATTGAATGAGCCTGTAGAAAATAAGGTGTCTACCATCAAAGGAGGCGGAGTTTCTGGATCCAGCAAAGGTAACAAAGGCAAAAGCTCAATGCCAGCTATGTCAGTTGACAATGATCTAGAAAGTGGTCCTTCTGAGCCATCTAAGCTTGCTGAGTCACTCAAGGACATTGTAAATGAGCTTTCACATATGTCCAAACTGATGGTACGATCCTACAAAGAAGCTCCTAAACAGGCTTATCAAAATGAAAAAGCTTGGAATAAATATCATGAAAGGATCAATCTGCTTCTCCAAAGCTTTGAAAAGGATCTGGCTCCCTCCAACAAAGACAATGATTTTTCTGACTCTGATGTGAATCTGTCCGATGCTTAGGCTTACTGCTGCTCATTTACTGAACAATTTCTGATTTTCTGTGTTTTAAATACTATTTTTTTATGTTGTTAAGTTAACTGTACTTGGATACTCTAGACCTTTTTGTTTTGGTTTAAACAAATACTCTACATTTTGGCATGTTATTTTCATTTGTTTTGCAGGACCCCCATTGATGACAAAAGGGGGAGAAATTAAAAGGAGAAAAGAAATAAGGCTGACTCTATTGATAACTGAACAAGGGCTGAAATCTGAATGATTAATGATTATCCCTGTGCTTGTGCTCCAATTTTTTATTTCTAGTTTATGCTCTGATTTCTGCTTTATAATGTTCTGAATTTGTGTGTGCTCTGATTTTTTCTGATCTGATATTGATTGCCAATTTTTATGAAGCTTTGTTTTTGATAACTGAAGATGACAAAATGCTTCATTAAGCCTGAATTATTATTTTGTTTGGCAAGAAATTTTACTTGAGAGGAAATATTTGTGAACATGTTGATTTAAGAACATTAAATTTGGTTTATTTGTTGCTATGTACTCTGAAAGTACTCTAGCATATTTTATTCTGTTGAGCAAAAATATTGGTGAAAAGATAACAAATCAGATTTTGTTTATCTTAATACATATGCTCAAAAATCAAAATGTTCAACATTCTTTGGTATCATATGTTGAATACAGTCTGGAATGTACAAAGCTTGTTACAGGTAATGCTTCCATTAATAAAAATGGCACATATCAAGGGGGAGCTATGTGACTAATAGAAAGGGGGAGGATCCAAAAATCTTCAAGGGAGTACTCCTAATCCTTACCCGGTTTCAATTCAATTTTCTAACAATGTTTGTCATCAAGGGGGAGATTGTTGAGTTTAGAAAATCTTATGATGATAAACAAACATTGTTAAAAATAATTAATTATAAAATTATTAAATTGAATTTTAATTCAAAATTAATTGATTAATAATTTTGTTACTTTGCAGATTTTTGGCGGGACACATCAAGCTCAATGTAACATTCAGCCTAGTACAAAATTCAATTTGATGAATGGCTGAATTATTACTTTATTTATTGGGCCAGGAATTATTGTGCAAGCCCAATTTCAATCTTTGTTGCAAGACCAACAAAGCTTGATTGAGTTCGGATACCTACTCCCCTCTTTGATGGAATTCAAATTCAATTAATTGAACTTAAATGCATTGGTAACATGAAAGAGAAAGTTGAAATTGATTTAATTGCTCTTAATGAGTTACACGTTACCAAGCATGGGGAGTGGGAAAATTAACTCATTTTAATTTTATTCATCATTTACATTGAAAGCCTTTCACTCTTCTCTCTCTCTCGGTCATGTCTAGCATGAAAAAAGGGAAGTAGATAATTAACTCAATTTAATTTCTTTCTTTACTTCCAGTAAAAGCTTTTCATACTTCTCTCTCTTCTCTCTCATTGTTTCGATCATATCTGTCAGGGAGAAGTTTGAAGATGCAAGCTATCAGAGAAGGTAGAAGCACATAAGCTATGAAGAGGCAAGCGGCCAAGGTGATGATGGCCTTGCAAAAAGAAGATCTACAGTATGGTATGACTGAGATCCTTACCACTAAAGGTAAGATGTGGTGAAGAAGCCTCAAGATCTCCATACCTAGAAATGGAAGCAATCCAATTCGGTCAGAGAAGAAGATCCCTGTGGTATGGCTCGTTTCTACTTTTTGTTCATCCATCACAGAAGGTAGCTATTGTAGCTACGTGGAGGAGGAAGAAGAAGTGGAGCAGAAGGAGCTGTCAAGGATCAAGTGTTTATCAAGGGTCAGAAATCCTTCTTGGGGACCAAGTCAAGATGGAAGGCTCATATTGATGAAGCTTGAAGAAAAGGGATGAGAGAGAGGTAATTGCATGTTGGTTTTAGCTTTCGGTTCCCTCTCTCTCTTCTCTCTGTCCGAACCGATTTTGGTGTTGAAGAAGAAGTTGGCTTGGTTGAACCGTTTCAACCTTGGAGGATTCCCCTTCTATAATAAGGGTGAACAGCCAAGGCTTAAAACAAGGAGAGTAAGCACATAGTTCTCATAGCTACCCAAGATAACAGAAGTTCTTCTCCTTCAATGTGTTTCATTTTGTATTTTCTTTAGTTTTGTCTGTTTGAGTCTCATGGTGAAAAAGGCAAATAGTGTGAGGTTTGTAAGAAAAAGCCAGTGAGTGGAAAAAGGCAGAGTGTACAAAATTAAAGAAAAAGTCATAGGTGTCTTAGAGGTCCTTTGTACATCTATGAGTTGTGTATCATGATTCTGTGGGAATCCCCTTGCAAGTTGGGTTAGCACTTAGCAGTTGAAAGCTTGGTAGGTAACTAAGTCAAGTTTAGGATTGGGGATAGATTCTGGACTTGTCCCAGATAGGAAGGGTAGTTTCTAGGGAGAATTGGTGTCTGTAATCTGTATGATTATAGTGAAATTCCATCATGGTTGTGATGGAGACTGGATGTTGGCTACATTACACTTATCAGCTGAACCAGAATACTTCTTGGTGTGATTCTCTCTCTCTTCTACTCCATTTCTGATTCTGTTGCACAGGAGACAAAATTGAAAAATATCTCTTTACTGGTTACGAGACAAAAAGAAGAAAAATCTCCTGAAATCATTTCAAAGGGCAGAAGATAACACTCAGCGAAAAGGGGCTAAGATTCAACCCCCTTCTCTTGGTCACTGATTACCATAAAAAAGGTAAGATAGGAACAGAGTTATTGGCAACCTGCAAGGGAATCATAACTTCCATGGATTTTTTTTTCTTTTTCCTTAAAATTTTTGAGTGTCTTCATCACTACTATCACTATAATAACTAGGTGGAAGAGGGTTGTAAGCTTCACCCATAGCACTTCATATTTATCATCCGAAGATGATGATTCCGTCAAGGATCTTCATTAATAATAAAATGACTAGTAATGATAGTAGGGTTATCAAAGTAGACGTAGAATTCATTTAAGTATAATGTCTTATACTCTAAATAACCCAACCCGTTGAAAAGTTTTTCCAATTCCATCTTATTCACAAAATCCACATCTATAGAAGGAAATTCATACACTTTTTCATCTAAGTAGCATAGCAATCCATTGGCCTCTCTCTCAAATTTGCCACCATATGATGAAAGACGAGATAACAAATACAAATCATTTGTAGCATTTTTAAATACTTCAATTAAACATATTCCAAAATAAATAACAACAAAATGGATGATTTTAAAAGAAAAGATACAATGATCTTTTCAAATTGGACTAATTAACTGAAATTTCAACACTAATAAACAAATGCTCATTCAAAATGGTTTCCATGAATTTTTAGCCCTAATCAACCCTACAAATATTGTTCGAGATCCACTGCATCATTTAAATGTATACGAAGAATAAGCATATTACGTTATGCATTGAAGATCACCATCATTTTAAACATCAAACTCTAATCAAAACATTTTAATTGGAACTCACTGTACCAAAACAGGGAAAGAAAGAGGTAAAGTAAAACTCACATTGCAGAGATGTCTCAACAGAGAATTGATCCTCTCCATTATTTTTCTTTTAATTGAGAGTGTAAAATATAATTTTTAATTTTTGAATATTTTCTTCGTCATCATATTTTTAGTTAGCCCTTTTATAAAATATGGTTAGGGACTATATGTTTTATTTCTCGGATAAATAACGAGGAACTAAAATTAACAAATATTCAAGATAAATTCAATAAAACTCATATTTTGTAGTGCAAAATAGAAATATTATTTATATCATACATAATTACACCTTATCATAGTTATCAGAACCGAACCGGTGATCGAATCGGTCAGGTTACTAGGTCACTGGGTCATTGGTTCAACCGGTGGGTCACTGGTTGAACCGATAGAACCGGTCGCACGTAAATAAAAAATATAAAATAGTAAAAAATTGAATAAAGTGACAATTAGGACCTTAAAATTTTCAACTTCAGATTAATTAGCGCTTGAAAAAAAAAAAAAAGATAACACAATCAATATCAATATATCAATATATTTATATATCATGTGACAATTTGTTTGGTATTCATGTGAATCCATGTTTAAAAGAATAAGAAAAATAAAAAATCATTCACCTTTTGTTATATATATTGTTTGTCATTAATATTATTGAAGAATAAGCTTGGCACAGTGGCAAAGAGAAGCTGCACATTCACGCGATCGCGGGTTCGAACCCCACATTCCGCATTTTTGGGCCTGCAGTGGAGGGACCCGCGGGTGCACCATGGACCCGCGACGGGTTTAGTGTAATTTGAGACGCGAAATTCAACGGGTTTGACCCCGTTGACTGGTTCAAAAGCTGATGCAATCCAATCTTCAAACCGAACCGGTCAAATCACCGATTCACCGGTTTTTTGGTCGAACTGGTCGGTCCGATCCGATTCTGATAACTGCACCTGATCGTTGAAATTAATATGATTTATGTTTTCCGATTCTGATAACTGCACCTGATCGTTGAAATTAATATGATTTATGTTTTTAAGAGTGTAAGTGATACTTAATGAATATTTCTTTTATATAT
>NC_029790.2:109128193-109162394 GCF_000816755.2 Arachis ipaensis | reverse complement strand
ATGTTTACTCAATGGAGAAAAGAGAAAGAAAAGTAAAATCATTGTCCAAATTAAAGTTCAATATATCTGTTAGTAACGAAAAATATTAGAGGTTAATATCTATAGTAAAAAAAATGTAATAAACAGTTAACTAATGTTGAATACAAAATAAAATAAAAAAATTACTTACACCTAATATTTTGAATTGTAATATATTAGTTGGAATGCCATCCATCCCTGACATTTAACTTAAAAAAGTCTTGGATCTCATTGGGAAGAACAAGTTCGACAAATTTACAATTTTCTTCCACGAATTACTAAGAAAAAAAAAATCATATTTCAATTTGAATACTGAATTCATGAACCAAGCATAGGTATAGCCGGAGTAGTTGAAGCACGAGCAAAGCCACCGCTACCGTCCTTCATCATTTTCCACTTAGCATTAATTTTACTCTTAAATGGAACCACTGCACCGGAATCTGGCACCACCATTTGATGATCCAAAGTACTAGCACCACCATTGACAAGAATTCTTGTGATCCCAACGTAGCGAAGCGCCTTGGCCACCTGCAAAGCAGTGATACCCTTCTTACTCCTGGCTTCAACATCAGCACCTTTCTTCACCAAAACCTCTGCCACATCAGCATTTCCACATTCAACAGCACAGTGCAAAGCAGTGTACCTACACAGAATATAATTATTACATGTGAATATGATAAAAAATCAAATACAAATATCTCTTTCTCTTTCTTTTAATTTTCTCCTTCTCTTCTATATGTTATTGCTAATTTAAGAAAAAGGGAGACACCTTAATAGATAGAATATATATCATATATCCTATATATGATATTTATGTATAGTCTTAAGAAAAATTATACTTTGATACATAACTACATGAATTAATCAATTAGATAATATATTGCACACCAATTTATAAATATCAGATACCAATACATATCAGAACGTTATATGTAAATTTTTCATATAAAATATTTTACATATAACATACTGTGTATCACATTATGTATTTCATGTAACTATGGTTTGATGAAAATGAAATATCACTTCTCTATGAATTTTTCATGTATTTGTGCATGATATTAGCATACCCTTCTTCATCCTCTGCATTCAAATCAATCCCTTTCTCCAAAAGCACGTGCACTGCGTCGATCCTCCCTTTGAAACAAGCCCTGTGCAATGGAGTCCACCCATTCTGGTCCCTACCATTGACAAACGCACCATTCTCAAGCAACTTTTGTATTGATCTCACTTCTCCTTTCCTTGCAGCAATGCACAAATCGTCGCCGAGCCTCAGCGCATCGAAGATTCCAGAGTGTCCTTTCTCTGCTGCAACATCATATGCAGCTTTTGATGAATCATTTCTAACATACTTGTTCACACCGTTTCGTAGCAAGAGTTCGACCATGTTATGATCCCCGGTGGATGCTGCTATGTGTAAGACGGTGTCGCCTTCGCCGGCGTTGCGAATGTCGGTTCTGGCACCGTTTGCTAGTAAGAGCTTAACGCATTCTATTTTATTTTCTTCAACCGCAAGGTGTAACGCTGTGTTGCCATCTTTTGTGAGCGAGTCCACTCTCGCACCTAAACGATACATTAAATACAATAATTTGAAGACAATTACTATCATACTTTGTATACTGTTAGGAAGACAAAATAAATAAGGGTAGTGCTAGGGAGCTAATTGCCTAAACGTACAATGTATACAACGAGACTCTAATACCATGTCATGAAATCACTCATCTCAGAAGCAAGACAATGTAACACTAATAGTCATATTTCTAATACTTTCTAAACCTCCATTGTACACATTGTACGCTTAGGCCATTGGCTCCCTGTACTTTCTCAATAAAAAGAAAAAGTCTAGGGGCCAGCAACTTTTGTGTTTTGTGGCCAGCACTTAACCATCAAAAGAAAAGTGAGTGATCTCCTACCATTGGATGTAATCTCATACCATTAAAAATACTATTGATGGCTAATTGACAAAACACAAAAGTTGCTGACCCCTAGCATTCCTCTAATGATAATATATTTCTAATTTTATTAAAAATTATAATTCAATTAGTTCGGTTTTAATTTATCTCCAAACTTGGACAAACACGACCCGTGAAACAAGTATTTAGCAGTTTAAAATAAGAAATTTAAACATTATCTGTGAAACACGATCTTCACCTTTGAGTAACAAGAGCCTCAAAACTTCGCAGTGTCCTTGTTTCGCAGCGACGTGGATGGGTCCAAATGTCGAAGTTTCTTGTCTTTCTATGTTGGCCTTGTGAGCTAATAGAAGCTCAGCTATTAAGGCTGCACCTGAAGATGCTGCAGCCTCTAGTGGCGTTGATCCAGAACCGTCTCGCGCCTCTAAGTTAGCCTCAAATTCTAGCAGCAACTGAACAACATCCGGTCTCTTCCGCGAAATCGCCAAATGGAGCAACGTTTCGCCGTTCGAGTCGATCGAATCAACCGCTTTCCACGAGGGATCGCTCCGTTCTAGAACTTCCCTTATGTCATCCATGGAACCATGATCATCTCCAATGAGCTTAACCAGAATTGTGGATCCAAGAAACACGATCTTGATGCCGGTATCCACGAAGACTTGCTTCTTTTTCGCCGAGAACCACTCGCTTGGGACACAATCAACCATGGAGGAAGGTTCATTGATGGCTGCGCCAGGGACGACACAACTGTGGAGGAGGAAAGTGGAAAGTGNNCCACGGTGAGTGTGGATAATGGAGATATGATTCCTGAATGTGGCTTCACTGTGTAGCGACATTTGATTTGTGGTTGGAGGTTGAAAGCCACCGGCATGGTGTGCATGACGTTGCATAGGGTGACATGGCCATGGCACTTTTGATTTGGTTCAATTCTTATTGAGATTGTGTTTGATGGGTCTAATTTTATGAGTCTGTCCATGGTTCTGTTTTAAGGAACCGAAGAAGATTTGATGGTTGTGTGCTTCAATTTTAAGGTGAGAAAGGCAATGGATGGTTATATGGGCCGGCTCTTCTAAGATTGTGGGATTTAGAAAACAATGGTGACTTGTTCTATCTATTCGGTCGGTGTTTGAACTTGATAACTAAGTAAAAACAGAGTTGTATAAAATAAAGCGGGGGTTTGTCGCCTATTTTTGTGTTGTTCTTTTGCACATCACGATCACCGTGAAGGGTCAAATTGCTTTTGTTATGTTTAATATAATGTATGAGATATAATGACGAACTCTACTTTATTTTATTGGATGCAAGTAGATCTCGTTTAAATGAAATGTCTTATTTATAATAGTTACTTACTTAGTATATAGCTGCAAGTTGACATACTATTTCACACTTTTTATTTACAATATATATTTTTAAAGAATCATGACACTCGGTGATGCATTTTTCTTTCTTCTTTCCTTATTTTCTATATGTTTATGGGAAAGTCACACTGAGAAATTAGATTATGTATATCTTTATATATGATTTTGGGAAATCAGTTCAAGGTGGCTTGGTTTGCCATTTGGAAAAACAGCACAAATTTTTCTACGAAGTCCTAGTGGCCAAGGAAGAGATTTGGGGGTACATTGGTTTGACTGGCCAACCATAGTGTCATAGTGACATCTTTTAAATAATTTAGTACTGTAATGTTGCTTTCTACTTGTAGCAATAGTTGATTATATCTATTTTATATGATGGACTCATGGACAAAGCAGCCTAAGGTTAAACTATATGATCACCCGTTGTAGATATTTGGAATTTTGCAAAACCACACCATCGTTGATTGATATGGGACCAGAGCGTCATTATCTATACTCGAGACATATCAATTCTAGTCGTTGGCTTAGTTCCTTTTGCGTTTTGCTGTGCCAAATAAAGTTGGCCAGTTCTAGAGTGTGTTGGATAAAAGCACATAATATTGAAATTATTGAATAGTTGCTTAAATATATACATATTTTTTTTTTAAAAATGTGAAAATTAATTTATATTTAAGTATTTTAGTTGGTTAATTTTTAGCTAGTTACTTGATGATTTAGTAAGTTGATTAGTGCCGACTGCCAAGCCCATCTAAATATTTATATCTTTCATTTGCACGTAATTAAAAAAAAATTATGCATGTAACCAAGACATAAAAGAAGGATAAAATAATGGAAAAGTATATAGAACCAAAAGGGATCGGCCAAAAACTAAACAAAACCACATTAATTTATATTAATAATTAATTTTAAAATTTTTAAATTCAAAATTTAAAAAATTTAAAATTAATTAGGTAAACCTAATTAAAACCTATAAAAGCCTTTCTCTTTTCTCTCACGTTAACCTACTCACCTCCAACAATCACACATAGATCTCTCTCTTGCCAATGCTGCTGGAAGCGCCGGCGACTTCTATGCTCTCCGGGACGCCCTCAACACAGAACCCCTACTAGCATTGAAGTGCGGAATATTCTCCCGTTCACGAACCTATACAGAAGAGTAAAAGCATGAGATCACAGGATCTTTGATGAAAGTGAAGACAAATACCGTTACGGTTATTACTGTACCACGAGCTCAACCACGTCCAAAGGAGGCGAATTGGATTCAAGAGCTTCGACGCCAATTTGAAGGCAGTGGCGGAGGGCTTCTTCACAGGGCTGACGGCGGTCATGTGGCAGTGAACGGGAGATGCCGCGGGCGCCGCCATGAACAGCTATAGCCCAACCCATCGCAGCTTTTGCTTTTTTATTTTTGTTTTATTTTTAGTGTTTTTATTTTTAATTTTTATAAAAAAAAAGTGAAAATAATAAAATTTTATTTTTTTTTATTTTATGTTTTTTTTTTGTTGCAGATGTTGCTCTCTGCGTTTTGGGATATTAGGAGCCGTTTTGATGATTAAAGAGACTGCAAACTACACAATTATAGAATTATAAAAAAAAAAACATTCATTTAATATGAAAAAAAAAACATCTTAATACTTAACAAAAAAAACATCCAATTATATTTTAGCAAAAATAATTAAATATCTATAAAATTTAAAAAAAATGAAATTTTTAAAGAAATAAAGACATTCACAGTTGCAATACAAAAAAATACGAAAAATATATAAAAGAACATCCATTTAGTATGAAAAAAAAATATTCTGATACTTAGCAGAAGAAACATCCATATATATTAATTCGTATAAATTTTGAATTCACCAAAAGTATTTTGGCTGATTTTTGGCTAATACCCTTTTGGTTCCCTAGCATTGCTCTAAAATAATTTATCTAATATTTAATTAGTACTAATAGCTATGACGAAGGTATAAAAAAGAGACCGGGAAGATTTGCTTGAATGAAAAGATATTTTTTATGTTATTTTTTTATATTTTTTTTATGCGTTGAATTAGAAAATATAGGATTGATGTATTATTGTTGTCTTCGCTACTTTTTGGTTTAATTACTTTGTAGGTTTCTATAGTTTCACCAAATTTTCAATTAAGTTTCTATATTTTTTTTCTTTTCAATTGGGTCCCTGTACCTTAATTTTTTTTCAATTAAGTCCCTGCCGTCAGTATAACGTTTGAGATAACAGAATATTCTTGATAAAAAAAGAATATTCTTGTGATTTAGCTAGAGTGGCTAGGTGAACTAATCTAAATTTTTCCCAAATACCCAAAGAACCCCTCGCATTTCATTCCTAAGAAAAAAAGAAATCCTAAGTTGCTCTCGTCTCCTCCGTTTCCTGCGTTGGTCCGTCTTCGGCGTCTGTGTCTGGCATCGACTGCAACGGACGCTTGCTGGTGCGCTATCCGTCGCCTCCCCTCTGCGCTGGGCCCATCTGCGTTGTTGTTGTCGGAGGTCTTCTCCACTGTTTGTCCGGCCAAGGCGTCTCCGTCCCTCGCAGTGAAGCCCCTCGCCTGGAGTCACCGCGCCGCACCTTGCCGAGTCTCCGAGCGCCTGGCCTCCCGTCCCGGCGTTGTGCCTCTGCTCCATCTCCATGCACTCGAACTTTCTGCAAGTAGGTGAGAAAAAAAAAAGCCTCCTTTTTTCAGTTTTAAAAGTTGATGTTTATGTTATTTTTTAAAAAAAAATATGGCATTGGTTGACTGTTGTTGCTGTGATGGTGCTGCTTTAAATAGATTCTGCTTCTGTTTTTATTAAATGGATTCTGCTTTCAATGGGAAATTTGTGAAAGTGTGATTTGTGAAAGTGTGAAAGTGTGACTTACAATAGTTTAATTTTGTGAAGATGTATAAATCGACGGTTCCTTTTTCATGTTTTGGGTTACGTAATTAAGCAAGATAGGATGTATGCTGAACTGGGATGACTTCAATTCTGAACCTATTTTTCTAATTATGTGCTTGAATGGAGCTACTATGGCATTGGATGATGAATTTTGTTTATTCTTGAATGTTGATTGTTGTGGCTGTGATGATGTTGCTTTAAATGGATTATGTTTCTGTTTTTAATACCTGTAGTGATGGGGGACTCAGATTTCACCATAGACATACATCATGGTGGCAAGTTTCATGTTAGGGAACGGGCTAGAATATTTGGGGGGAAAGGTGTTGAAAGATATGCATTATGAGTTCGATGAATGGAGTTTGCAAGAAATAGTTAGTGAGTTGCAAAAGTTAGGGTACAAAGGGTATGCCAGGATCTGGTACTGTGAACCAGGCTGTCAATTGAACTCGGGTCTCAGAGAATTGATGAGTGATAGAGATGCCATGAGAATGGGTAGGTTATTAGTGTCGCAAACTGTTAAGCATTGCTCGGTGTATGTTGTCGACGGCTGTAGGGAAGGTAATGTTATTGAGATATGTTCGAATGATAAGGACTATGTGCCAACTGAAGCTGAGTACAATGGCAGTGGTTTCGTAGAAGTAGAAGTTGAAGGTGAATCAGAGGAGGATAGATTTGATGACAGTGATAATGATGGAGACCACGAGGATCATTTTGCGTTTGACTTTGAAGATGGAAATGATGGTGGAGTTGGAAATGCTTTTGGGGGGTTTGATGGCCCTTTAAATGAACATGACAATGCTCAAATTACTGGTATTGATGCTGCTGTGAATGACGCCACCGTTAGGGATGATGTTGAAGTTGGAGAGATTTCTGAGGGTTATGAAACTGAAGATATTGATAGCTATGAGGGAGATTTGGATGATATGATTAAGAAGAGAAGATATCCTAAATACAATGAGGCTGAGATGAGTAGGGAATATGTGTTTAAGGTGGGATTGGAGTTCAAGTCACTTGGTCAGTTTAAGGATGCTATTAGGGAGCATGCTTTGTTGAATGGAAGGGACATTAGGTATATCAAGAATGATAAAGTTAGATGCAGAGTGGGCTGTAGAGGAAAGAAAGGGAAGTGTAGGTGGATGGCGTTTGCATCCAAAGTTGGTGGTTCCGATTGCTTTCGGCTGAAGACCCTTAACGGAAAGCACACTTATGGATGAGATTACAGCGGTAGGCTTGCATCAAGTAGTTGGGTGTCTCAGAAGATTGTTACCAATATTAGTAGGGGAGAGGAGATGAAGATTACAACAGTAATTCAGTCCATTCAGGATAAATACATGGCTAATATTTCAGTCACAAAGGCTTATTGGGCGAGGAGAAAGGCGAGGGAAGAAGTACATGGCAGGGCTTTTCTACAATATGGCAAGCTGAGAGATTACTGTGCAGAGATTATGAGGACAAATCTCGGGTCTACTACTCAGATTTTGGTTGACAGGCCTTCAATTACACACCAGCCAAGGTTTATGAGGATGTACATGTGCCTAGATTCTGTTAAGCAAGGCTTCTTAGCTGGTTGCAGGCCTATCATAGGAGTAGATGGATGCCACTTGAAGGGTGATCATGGTCAACAACTGTTGGTGGCTGTTGGAAGAGATCCAAATGATAACTATTTCCCAATTGGTATTGCTGCTGTAGAGGCTGAGACTAGAGACAGTTGGGGTTAGTTTATTAACCTGTTATTAGATGATATTGGACATGTCAGTAGAAGGAAGTGGGTATTCATGTCCGACCAACAAAAGGTATTCTATTTAAATCTTTATGAACCTGTTGTGTGTTTATTTAATTTGTATTTAAATTTGTTTATCCATTATAGTTTAAACTCTAAAACTTGCTGTTGCTATTTGGTCATAAAATTCACACTTAAACTTTTAAAAACACATAAACTTGATGTTGATGCTGCAGCTGTTTATTTCTGAATTATGTATCATATGTTGCTGCCTTTTATAATTGAATTATATGTCATATGTTGCAGCTCTATAAATCTGAATTATATATCATATGTTGTAGCTCTTTAAGTATGAATTATATATGATATGTTGCAGCTTTTAATTTCTGAATTATTTATCATATGTTGCTGCTCTTTATAATTGAATTATATGTCATATGTTGCAGGGTTTGATGCAAGTTTTTCAAGAGATGATGCCGGCTTTAGAGTATAGACTATGCTTGAGACATCTGTATGCCAATTGCAAGAAAGCATATGGTGGTGGGACTGTTTTGCGGGACCTAATTCTATCAATAGCTAAAGCTACATATATGGAGGAATGGGAGAGGAGGATGACTCAGCTAATGCACATCAACCATCAATGCTATGAAAAGTTAGCATCATTGGATCCAAAGCTCTAGTGCAAGAGCCACTTCACGTTTCTTGCTAAGAGCGACATGTTGATGAATAACATATCTGAAGCTTTCAATGGTAGAATCTTAGAGGCAAGAGACAAACCCATACTTACTATGTTTGAGTGGATTCGGTGTTATTGGATGTCTCGGTTTGCTGAAAAAAGAAGGCCGAAAAATATGAGGGTATAATCATGCCTAAACCCAAAAAGAGGCTTGATGTCATTGCTACGCGAGCTATGGAGTAGCAAGCAAGATGGGCTGGAGAACTGAAATACGAAATTTCTCATAAGAACCGGATGATTGTAGAGAGGTTTGTGGTTGACTTGTTGGCTGGAACGTGTAGCTGCAGATTTTGGGTGTTATGTGGAATGCCCTATGATAAACCACTATTTTATGGTTTATCTTGTGCTTAATAGAGTGGTTTTTATCAACTCTTTACCCACTTATTCATACTATTTGCATGGTTTTACATTTGCCTTCCTAATTATGTGCTTTGATTGAAAACATGCTTCTTTGGCCTTAAGTTCCCTATATTTAATCCTCTCTTATTACCATTAGATGCCTTGATATGTGTGTTAAGTGATTTCAGAATTTATAGGGCAGGAATGGCTCAGAGGATGGAAAGGAAGCATGTAAAAGTGGAAGGAATACAAGAAGTTGGAGAAATTGCTAAGCTGTCCAGCTTGACCTCTTCGCACTCAAACGGCTATAACTTTAGCTATAGAGGTCCAAATGATGCGGTTCTAGTTGCGTTGGAAAGCTAACATCCGGGGCTTCGATTTAATATAATATCCCATAGTTTCCCTGACGCTAGAAGACGCGGTCGCGTGATCCACGCGGACGTGTCGCAGTGGCGAAAAACCAGCGTGGCAGATTTCATCTCCAGCGATTTCTGGGCTGTTTTCGACCCAGTTTGCGACCCATAAAACTTAGATTAGAGTCTATAAAGTGGGGGAGTGCATCTATACATGAAAAAAGCTCACAATTCACAATTTTAGGAGTAGATGTAGTTTTTAGAGAGAGAGGTTCTCTCTTAGGATTAGGATTTAGGATTTCTCTTAGTTTTAGGAGTGACTCTCAATCCCAAGTACAATGTTCTTTTTATTTATTTTCCTAATTTAATTTATGAACTCTTCCATATTATATTTGATATCTTTATTAGTGCTAATTGAGGTATTTCAGAATTATGATTGCTTTCTTTTATTTATTATATAAATAATTTGAATTTTTTCCTTTTGGCTTTGGTTGAGTCATTGGAGACACTTGAGTTATCAAACTCATTGTTAATTGAAAATTGGAATTCTTCAAGAATTAATTCGGGTTCCAATAACTCTAACTTTTCCCAAGCAAAAATACTAGGACTTGAGGAATCAGAATTAATTTATCCACTTAACTTACCTTCATAGTTAGAGGTTAACAAAGTGGGAGAAAAATCCAATTCTCATTACAATTGATAAGAATAACCAGGATAGGACTTCCAGTTCTTCATACCTTGCCAAGAGATTTTATTATTATTAATTTATTTTACTTGTTATTTAAATATACCTGTGCCCATTGCCCAAACTCCAAAACCCCCAATTTACAAACTCATAACCAATAATAAGAACATACCTCCCTGCAATTCCTTGAGAAGACGACCTGAGGTTTGAATACTTCGGTTATCAATTTATTAAGGGGTTTGTTACTTGTGACAACCAAAACGTTTGTATGAAAGGACTTTTGTTGGTTTAGAAGCTATACCTGTAACGAGGATTTATCTGCAAATTTCTAGACCACGCAAAAGTTCTCTCATCAAAATGGCGCCGTTGCTGGGGAATTACAAACGTGTGCCTTATTATTAGTTATTGTAAATATTTGCTTTTTACTTGTTTATTTGTTTTTATTTTTGTTTTTATTTTTACTTTTTCGTAAATTAAGAGGTTATTGGTTTTTATTTAGTGATTAAAAATTTTTCAAAAAAAAAAATTTTTTTTTGGTGTTCATCTTGATCTTCAAGTTGTTCTTCGTATTCATCTTGACCTTCAAGTTGTTCTTCGTATTCATCTTGACCTTCAAGTTGTTTTTATTTGTTTTCTCCGTTTTGATCTAAAAATTTTTAAGTTTGGTGTCATTTTATTGTTTTTCTCTTTCCTTATTAAATTCAAAAATTCAAAATTTAAAAATCAAATTTCAAAATTCAAATTTAAAAAATTTTCAAAATTCAATTTTAAAAATTTTTTCAAATTTCAATTCTCAAATTTCAAAACTCAAATTTCAAAAATTTAAAATTCAAATTTCAAAATTTAATTTTCAAATTCAAAATTTAAATAACCTTTTAATTTAAATTTGTTTTTTATTTTCGTTTTTAATTTTTATTTACCACTATGAACTCTCACCCCCATCGCTATGAGTCTGGTTACAATTATGTTGCAGGAAGAGGAAACTATAATGAAAATAGACATCAAGTTTGGAACAATCAAAGATGGGAGGAGCCACAAAGATTTGATCAACCCTCATGGCAACAACCACCTCCAATGGACTATCAACAACCACCACCATATGCCTATGAACCCTTTCTTCAACATGACTTTGGACTACCATACTCACAAGCCCCTTTCCACCATTCACCTCCATATGACCCTAACCCACATCCACCATACCAACCACCTTATGAGCCAAATGAACCATACACAGAACCACCACCATTCCAACACAACTACTCTCATAAACCACCACCTCAATATTCACCATCTCCATATCATTATCAAGATGAACCACCTTCCTATTATGAACCATCTCTCCCAACCAATGAACCCTCATATCCACCCCAACCTCCAATGGATGACAGACTTCGTGTTATTCTTCAAAGACAAGAAAGGATGAATAAGAGTGTGCTAAATTTCGCGGCCGCCTTAGGCGAGTTAGTAAATATAATAGCTTCCCAATATCTGAGCACTCAAAGAACTCCCATGGCTACATGTGGAGAATCAAAAGAAGAGCAAAGTATGAAGGAGACACTAGAAACTTCGGTGGACAATGAGGAACATGGCTTTGTATTGGAACAAGTGGAGGAAGCCATAATAGTTGCAGAGGAAGAAGTGGTTGAAGACTTGGGAGATGCTGAACCTCCATGGGAAAGTCAGGTTATAAAACCTCCTTCCAAGGCGATTGAAACTGATGCTGAGGAGGGTGTACAACCTCCAATGCATATCATGACTAAGGACTTGGAAGAGGTCGATCAAGAGATGGAGATTAAAGAAGAAGAAGCACAGCCTCCCATGCCCTCAGTAAGCAATAAAGAAGAGATTGAATTGGAAGAAAGCTACCAAGAGGAAGAGGTTGATATTGAAGAAGCTTGCAAAGAGGTGGAAGTTGTCAAAGAGCACAAGGGAGTGGAGCTTGAAATCACCTTGCCAAAGTTATTAGAGACCCATTCCCCTAAGTTCCCATCATCCTTCACAAAATTCAAGTGGGTAAAATTCATATCCCTTAGCTTTCTAATTCCACTTGAATATGGGCTACTGGAGACGGATGGTCAACTTAGAGCTCTTTGTGACATTAAGAGTAAGAGGAAGATGGTCAGTGGTAAGAATTGTCCTGCAAAGTTCATTATGGTTGGAAGCTTTAAGTTTAAATGCAAAGGTTGGTGTAGAGCTCAACTGAATGTGTCTAGGAAGTTGTTTGGCCGCTTTAGTGAGAATTCAGATTGCTTGCTACCCGGATGGAATCATGATGATCAACACAAAGACGGGTGCAAAAGCAAGGTTTGGGATCCTGGAATCTGTTCTGACATTCAACACCCCGGGAGCCTAAGAACCGGTTTAAAACTGCTCAAGGGCTTTACGTGCCTTGTTTGGGATCCCGGAGGCTACTGGAATTACAAACATTGGTGGAGATTCCTGGATGAGTTCAAGCATAAGCCACCATAACAGGAAGCTCATCAAATGTCCAACTTAAGGACTTTAACTAAAAGTGCTAGGTGGGAGACAATCCACCATGGTATGATCGTTCCCTTTTCAGTTTCAATTTTATTTCGTTTTGTTTGTTTTTGAGTTTTATTTTATTTCATTGAACCTAGAATTACTCATAACATTCATATTAACACTGCATTCTGCATATTTTCAGATTTAAAAAAAAAAGGAGAGCACGCACGCGACGCGACAGCGTCGCTGATGCGTCTGCGTCAGGTGGGAACATTGGCCTCCCACGCAACCGCGTCACCCACGCGGCCGCGTGACCTGAAAATCGACGTCAAAAGGGTGCATGGCCGAAAGATGAGCTGGAGTGATGCTGGACTGGCGCTAGACGCACAGACCTTACCACGCGTCCGCGTCATATCCCAATATTGGTCAACCATGCGATCGCGTCCCCCACGCGACCGCGTCACCCTAAAATTTGGCAATATGAGCTTCAAACAGAAAGTTACGCGACCGCGCGGCTGCCCTCACGCTAATGGCACAGATCGATCCACGCAACCGCGTGGATGACGCGTCCGCGTCATTTCATAGAAGCACTATCCGCGCGACCGCGTCACTCACGCGACCGCGTCACAAGCGGCGCACAGAATATCTAGATCAACCAATTTTCTTATATTTTCTTCTCAAATCCTAATTTTTCTTCTATCTTTCCTTCTTTCCTTTTTTTCTTTCTTACTTTATCTCTTTCACTTCTCATTCTTTTTCACTTTTATTTTATTTTATTTAATTTATTTGCATACTTTCATTCATTGTATTTTAATTTTGTATATTTTTATTTTCTTTTCTAAATTTATTATTTTACCATTGGTGTTCAAATGTTCTTATTCAACTGTTATATCTTTTCTGGTATTATCTTTGTGCTTATGACTTGTTTTATTCTGATTGGGTAACATTATTTAAATCAATGCCAATATTTTATGATACTTACATTCCATCTGCATTGACATGAGCTCGTATTGATACTTCCATTACCCACACTCCTCCTCTATGTTACAAATTTTGTACCACTGGTATGCCATGACTTCTATTGTTTACTACAAGAATTTGACAAATTAGCGACGAATTTTTGCGAGAAATATGTTTTGTCACTAATCCATCACTAACTTGCGAGGAATTAGTGACGCACTAACGACAAAATTAATGAGCGGTCACAAAATACCTAAACTTGAGAAAAGCGACTGATTAGCGAGAGATTTACGAGTAAGTTTGTTTCTCGCTGATTGACTTTTGTGGCTAAAAAAAGAGCGGGGAAAATTTCCTCACTAATTTGTCACAAATTAATTAGCGAGTGACAATGTTCTAGCAAATCAGTCACTTAGGGATTCAATCGAATAAAAGTAAAGTAACGAGTGATATTGTTGTCACTATTCCGTCGCAAGTGTTTGATATACAATTAGCGAGAAACAATTCACACACTAGTTCGTCGCTAAATAAACTTTGTGCGAAATGGCTAATTAGTGAGGAACAACGTTCCTAGCTAATCCGTCACAAAGAATTGAAATGTATTTTGCGATGGATAATTTCCTAGCTAATTTGTCACCAAAGTTTTTAATTTTTAGCGAGCAACTAGTTTCTCGCTAAATTGTCGCATAATATTGTAAAATTCAAAATAAGTTTAGCGACAGAAAATAGTCGTCGCTAACTCGTCGCAACAGATAAATCATTTAGCTAAGGAACTATTCCTCGCTAATTAGTCGCTAAAGTGGAAATATGGATTTTGAGCGCCTAGGACCTAAGTAGTGAAAAATTTGCGACCGTTTAACAACTGACACAATTTGTTCGCTGATTTCAAGTCACTGATTAGCGGACGAAATACATTTGTCGCTAAGTTGTCGCATGTTTAATTTAGCGAGCGACTTGACAACTGCAATCTTGTCACAAAGTAAAAGCTATATCCTACCTATTTTGTAGCAAATTACGCGCTAATCTCGTTGAAAATCCGTCGCAGAGTTATAACAAATCCAAAACTGATCAAGAAAATTTTATAAGTAACTGGTCGTAATTGAGTCACTAATCAAAAGCTTATTTAGTGAGGAATTAGCGACCGTTTAACAACTGATATACTTTTCTCGCTTATTTCATGTTGTTACTAATTTGTCAGAAAAAATATTAGTCCCATGTTGCTACTAATCATTAACCACTATATACATCCATGGAAAATTCATGAAAAAAATTATTAAAAAAGTAATACAAATTATTTTAATTTATTTATTTATCATAACACACATATACAAATGTACACTTGCTATCATAGTTGTAAAAATCGAACCAGACCGGTCGGTTCGACCAAAAACCAATGAACTGGACTCTAATCCAGTTTGGTTTACTCCTTGAACCGTTTAAGGAAGAAAACCAGTATGATCCGGTAAGAATCGGATCAAACCAGCAAGAACCGGTGCAAACCGGTCTAACTGAACCGGTCTGCGTGAAAATTTTTTTAAAAATGTCTCCACAAGGTCTCGAACCAAGAACCTTGGAACAAAAGCAACCTCCACTTGCCACTCAGTCATTGCACTTCTAAGTATTTTTTAAATCCAGTTCGATTTACTCCTTGAACCGTTTAAGGAAGAAAACCGGTATGACCCGGTAAGAATTGGATTAAACCGGTAAGAACCGGTGCAAACCGGTCTAACCGAACCGATGTGCATGAAAAAATTTTTAAAATGTCTCCACCAAGAACCTTGGAGCAAAAGCAACCTCCACTTGCCACTCAGCCAATACACTTCTAATTATTATATTTGACAAATACTAGTTATATAGTATACAAAAATATCTAATTTAATTTAATTTTTTGTTTTTTCTATTTTTCAAATTAATTATATTTTAATTATATACCATTATTAATATAAATATAAATGCTGTCAGAAGAACGAACCTGGAAGGAGAAGGACGAGGTCCGTTCTCGCACCGTCCTGCTCCGCTGCCGCCGCTGCCGTCGATTGGGGTCACACCGTTGCTGTTGCGCCCTGTTTTCGTTGATAGAGCCACTGTTGAGAGTCTGCCGTCAGAGAAGCATCGTCGGCGTTGCTGCTGCGAACTATTTCAGCTACTGCCCTGGTATTGCTCGGTCACCGCAGCCTCCTTTGTCCCTGTCTCTGAATTCTGTACCATTCACGACCTATTTTGATTATTGTTATTCTTGCTTGCCGCTTCTGCCTCCATCGAAGGGAGTGAGAACGCCGTCGAACAGAATGTGAAAAGGGAGAGGAGTTGTGTTCTTTCGCTGTTGCCGTCGTTGCCGAAACCAAGACAAATTTACCGGTAACTCTGCTATTTCCATTCTTGAATTTGCGCTACTTCCATTTTGTTCCTTAGTCTTTTTCTGTTCTGGTAAGGAAAACCCATGTCTCTGTTTAACACTCCTGCTCTGCCTTCTCTGTTTGCTGATGGAACTATCATAGGAGATAGTGTTGATGATAATAAAGAACTGTTAGAGTTGCTGCTGCTGCTAGTTTGGTTCGAGTCTGTTGCTGCTACAAACTAAAACAAAAGAGGGGTTTGCTGCGCTTAATTATCGAATTTCGGCTAATCGAGGTAGGGGTTTAATTTAAACGATTTTAATTTAAGAATGCCGACAAAGTTTATTGGATAACTGCAAATAGGTATAATAGTTGTGAGTGATTGATTGATTATATGAATGTTGAATTGTGGCTGAGATTGTGATTGGAATGATTGAGATTTTGGTTGGAACTTTGATTGAATTCGTTGATTTTGTGAAATTGATCATGCATGGTTTATGAATTGTTTGATGAGAGATTGTTGTGGATTCTGTATTTTGATGGATTAAATTGAAATTTTTGTTATTAAACTGGTTATATGATTATTGTAATGGACTTAATTGGTGATTGATTGGAGTTGAGTTTAGAGAATATTTGGAGGAATGAATCTTGAAATGTTGAATTGGTTGTTGAGAATCTGAGTTTTGAAATTAAATGGAAACTTTGGAAGTAAATCAGATATTCAACAGTAATCGAAATGATAAGAGAGTAAAAGCTAAGTAAACTAGGATGAAATTCGTTGTTGGAATTTAATTTTGAGAAGTTTGAATTAACTGGAGAATTAGTTGTGATTTTCAAAATTAAACTGAAAAATCTGATTTCCTACATTATCTTTAAATGAAATCGGTAACTTTGAAAAGCTATAACTAATTCTGTGATGATCGGAATTGTGTGAGACCAAGTCTGAATTAAGCTTGGGAATATAAAGAGCTGGACTGGGGAATTTAAGACCTTTTTGTTAAGTATATGATTTATGGTGAATTTTTGAGTTATGGTTGTGGAATCTGATTTTTACTGCAGAATTTTTAGAACAGTAACTTGTTGGCTCTGCTGTGAGTGTTTCGAATTGAATTTTGAAATGGAACCAATTTTAAATGAAACTTTAGTCCTATTATTTTAATTCCGTAAAATTTCAGAACGTTTGGACTTGTAGTTTTAAAGATATGAATTTTTGAAAGATGATGCGTTATGCAGTAAAAGCCAGATTCTGTTTCCTTAAATCAGTAACTTTGAGAGTTTATAACTTTGGATTCTGGATAGATATTGAGATGGAACCAATTGGAGGTGAAATTTAAGTATGTTTAGCATATTTGATTTAAATTTCAGGGCTTTCAATATTTTAATGAGTAAGTTATGGGATTTGGAAGAAGATATGTTCATTAACTTTTAAAACAGAAGTCTGCAGAAAATTACTCAACTTCTAAGTTATATAACTCCTTCATTAAAAACGATATTGATCTGGAACCAATTGGAAAAGAAACCTGGATGAGTAAAATTGAATCACATTAATTTTTAAGGTCTTTGGATTTAACTTGGATTTTATATTGAATTTTGAATATCACATGCTGCTGCTATTTTCTGATTTTAAGACACTGCAGAGCAGTCATGGTTTTGCTTCTATTTCCGAAGTTAGAGTAAGCAAAAAATTATGATTTTTCATTTAATAGAAAGCTTTATCCGAGACGATCGTATGAATATAAAGTTTGTGCAATTCTGAATTCATTTGATATTTTAAAAACAAAATTGAAATTAGGCTGCCAATGTTGTTTTGGTAACTACCCTAGGTATAGGGTTTAAAAATTGATTTTTACACTATTATCAAGTATTTTGAGAATATATTGTTATGGTACTTGCTGATAAAAGGTTGGTGAAATGTTGAGAAAGAGGGAACCCGTATGGGTTGCTAAGTTCTATTTTTAGAGGAGGTTATATTCGAATTTTTATAAAAGTATAAGGTTGTAATTAAAACGAATATTTAAGACTTGTTTAAAGACGATAACTTTGCTGATTCTTTTGAGAAAAGATTATTTGGTTTATGAGGTTGTTGGCAAGGGCGTGGAAAGAAGGTTAACATCCTCTACTGATTTAGTTGGTTGAACTTGCACAAATTACTACCGTAGAGTGATGTTATTGAACCTGTTTTCTGATGCAATCTCTTTTAATGGGAATCAATTGTTTGATTTTTGGTCAGTGTTAAATAGTCAATTATTGTACTTTCTTTTTTCAACGTCTCTTATCAATTATTCAGCTATTTGCTGGCTCATGCTATTTTCGACTCACCCTGTTCTCTTCTGTTGAGAGGAGTTGAAAATGAATCCTGTTTGTTTTTCTTGGTAAAGTTTCTACTTTAATTTCTCATCTTGTTTTCTTCTATTTGATTCTGTTTATCTTGATTAATTTTTTTTGCGTTCAAACAAGAATCACATGATGTTGTGTAGTATAGTGCAGTGCCTTTGATTTTGACTGTTGTTGGATTCTTTATAATTATGAAAATTCTTTTCTTTTCTTTTTTGTTGAATTTCTTGCTACTTCTTTGGTGATCATCTTCTATAAATCTATTTATGGAATTTTTTATCATGGGTTAGTTTGGCTTATAGTTCTATGACCTCATGTATGGACACAAAATTTTCCATTTTTCTATTGATTCGTGTTGCTTTTCCGTAATCTGCAGAACTGATGAGGTAGTCAACACTCAATTGATGGTTTCTCGGTAAATTTTCCAAAAATGGGTCAAGCATTTTTCTCCATATTTCAGCTGGAAATAAAGAGGTTGTTATGACTTATTGGCATTACATTTGCAGTATGTAAATTAAATTATTAGTTTTATTATAGAATTGTAATTTTTTTAATTATAATTATAGCTTGTAAATAATTTATGTAAATCAATAAAAAAATCAATTCTTTTTATACTTTCTTATTTTCTCCCTTTAAAAGCGTGGCTATGTCTCCTATTGGCACACTTTCGAAGTGTAGCTAATACTAACTCAATTAGCACGTTTCTAAAAAAATGTGGTGAAAAGATATCGCTACATTTTTTGCATATTTGGAATGCTTTAAAAGCATAGCAAAAGCCAGTTTTTCTTGTAGTGCGAGATAGTTATCGATTTGTTATTAGTTTAAAAGGAATTTGCGATAGTATTACAATTAATTGACTACAGATTATTTTCTAGCAAATTAGCGACTATTTCATAACTCTACTTTCTCATTTCGAATTGCTTTGGTTTAGCGACAAAATTTCTACAAATTTGATTAAGGATTTTTAAAGGTTAGCTATAGATTTGCTACAAAATGTGACAGATTTGCGATCATATTAGCGGACAACTTGCGACGAGTTAGTTCGGAAAAATTCCTCTCGAATTAGCGTCAACTAATCATTCCATTTTGTCTACGAAGTTAGCTTGCATTTAGTGATGAGTCTGTTGCAGTAGAGTTTGATTAGCGACTATTGTTTAGTCTATTTTTTCTATGGAATTAACTTTTACTTTAGTGATGGATTTGCGACTATCTATTCAGTAGCTAAAAAACTTTTCGATGAATTAGCGACTGTTGTGGTTGCCTCACTGATTTGCGACTTGTAATCAGCGAGGAAAGCATTAGTTGCTAGGCGGTAGCTAATCTGTCACAAATTATATTTTGCGTCGGATTAGCGACGATTTTACGACTCTTTTTGTGGTAGCTAATCGGCCATATTCTTGTGGTAGCTAATCGGCCATATTCTTGAAAATTTTCTCACGTACATGTTGAAGCTTCCATGTAAATGAGACCATTTTTATTTGGCATTAACCCACCCATACTTCATTTATTTTCGTATCTCTATTTCTGGGTTACTTTTCTTCCCTTTTTCTTTCAGGATGGCCACCTGGAAGGGAACAGGAAGACGTTTACATGGGGAAACAAGACAAACAAGTCCATCAGCATAATCCTTGGAGAAAAGCGTCAGTTGGAACAACCTGTCCACCTGCACATCTCAGCATGCACAGAGGACGGTGCAATCTTTAAGTGTGGGGAGGTCGATACCGATCTCCATGAGTTAGTTATTTTCTTCTCAAAACCAATATTTTATTTAGTACATTGTTACATTTGCATATTTCATTGCATGATTATTTTGATTTTATGCATTTAGCTACTGCTTGGTTGAGAAATAATAAGTTTTTTTTTAAGACCTTATTGTTTGAAAAATTTTACTAATTTAAATTAAAAAAAAAATTTATGTTAAAACTTGTTTGGAAGTTGTATTTGGAACATGAATTATAGCTAAAGAACACACAACATGTGAGATTTGAGCTTATTTATATGGTTACATTATTTAACAATAAATTTTTATTCTTGTGTGTTTTCTTCTCTATGATTGTAATCTATATTTTGTTCCAATCTATATGTCCATTATTTAGTGTATTTACATGCTTGCATATGATTGAGGCCATTGTTTGATTTTAGCTCACTTATCCCAAATAAGCCTACCCTTTAAATCACCCTTGTCAGCCACTTTGAGCCTTTTAATCCCCATTTGTTCTGTATTTTACCACATCACTAGCCTTTAGCAGAAAAACAATTAAATATCCCAATTAAATCTTTGGTTAGCTTAAGATAGGGATTGTGCAACAATTAAGTGTGGGAAACTGTGGAAACTTGGGTTAATGAGGGAATGTATCATGTTTCTAATTTTGAATATTGGAAAATTTGGTACCTACTCATGTAAAACAGAAAATTCAAAATTCCATATGCATTAATATGTTATTCTAGTTTTATGTCTCTCTAAAAAAAAAGAGAAAAAGAAAAAGAGAAAAAAAATATATAATATAAATAAATAAATAAGGGGACAAAATTATCCCAATGTTAAGTTAATAAAAGATCAATGCATATGTGATAAAATTAAAGAAAAATTGATACATGAGTATGTAATGCAAAAGTGAAGACTATGGGTAGCTAGGCATGATTCTAGAGTTATATAGAGTATATGTATGTTAGGTGAAAGCTTAAGTTAATTAAAGATTCAATTTATAAAGCTCACTTAGCCATATACATATACCCTTACCCTTACCTTACCCCCATTACAACCTTGAAAAGACCTCATGATGTTTTCATTGGTATATTAAATATTATTGATTGGTTAGGTGAAGAACAAATTTTAGAAAGCATGACTAGAGAAGAGTAGAGTGATTGACCCTAGACACTTGAGAATTAGAGTGATATACACTACCAGTGAGGATTCAATACTTAATTATATGTTCCCTACTTTCATAAGCTGTCTTCTTACAAGTTTGCTTGTCTTTTATTGTATGATTTAGATTAGTGGAATTTGATTTATATTTGTCTTGGAGAACTTATTTACTTTTGACCAAGTAGGTAGAAATATTTTTTGCATTTAGTTGCATTCATATAGATAGGTTGCATTTCATATTAATCTACCATTCCTCTTCATCTTTATAGCTTCTCTTGAGCTTAAGCATGAGGACATGCTAATGTTTAAGTGTGAGGAGGTTGATAAATCACTATTTTATGGTTTATCTTGTGCTTAATAGAGTAGTTTTTATCAACTCTTTACCCACTTATTCATACTATTTGCATGGTTTTACATTTGCCTTCCTAATTATGTGCTTTGATTGAAAACATGCTTCTTTGGCCTTAAGTTCCCTATGTTTAATCCTCTCTTATTACCATTAGATGCCTTGATATGTGTGTTAAGTGATTTCAGAGTTTATAGGGCAGGAATGACTCAGAGGATGGAAAGGAAGCATGCAAAAGTGGAAGGAATACAAGAAGTTGGAGAAATTGCTAAGCTGTCCAGCTTGACCTCTTCGCACTCAAATGGCTATAACTTTAGCTACAGAGGTCCAAATGACGCGGTTCCAATTGCGTTGGAAAGCTAACGTCCGAAGCTTCGATTTGATATATAATATGCCATAGTTGTCCTAACTCTAGGCGACGCGGTCGTGTGATCCACGCGGACGCATCGCAGTGGCGAAAAACCAGCGTGGCAGATTTCATCTCCAGCGATTTCTGGACTGTTTTCGACCCAGTTTGCGGCTCAGAAAACTCAGATTAGAGGCTATAAAGTGGGGGAATGCATCCATACATGAAAAAAGCTCACAATTCACAATTTTAGGAGTAGATGTTTTTAGAGAGAGAGGTTCTCTCCTCTCTCTTAGGATTAAGATTTAGGATTTCTCTTAGTTTTAGGAGTGACTCTCAATCCCAGGTTCAATGTTCTTTTTATTTATTTTCCTAATTTAATTTATGAACTCTTCCATGTTATATTTGATATCTTTATTAGTGCTAATTGAGGTATTTCAGAATTATAATTGCTTTCTTTTATTTATTATATAAATAATTTGAATTTTTCCCTTTTGGCTTTGGTTGAGTCATTGGAGACACTTGAGTTATCAAACTCATTGTTGATTGAAAATTGGAATTCTTCAAGAATTAATTTGGGTTCCAATAACTCTAACTTTTCCCAAGGAAAGACTAGGACTTGAGGAATCAGAATTAATTTATCCACTTAACTTACCTTCATAGTTAGAGGTTAACAAAGTGGGAGAAAAATCCAATTCTCATTACAATTGATAAGGATAACCAGGATAGGACTTCCAGTTCCTCATACCTTGCCAAGAGATTTTATTATTGTTAATTTATTTTACTTGTTATTTAAATATACCTGTGCCCATTGCCCAAACTCCAAAACCCCCAATTTACAAACTCATAACCAATAATAAGAACATACCTCCCTGCAATTCCTTGAGAAGACGACCCGAGGTTTGAATACTTCGGTTATCAATTTATTAAGGGGTTTGTTACTTGTAACAACCAAAACGTTTGTATGAAAGGACTTTTGTTGGTTTAGAAGCTATACCTGCAATGAGGATTTATCTGCAAATTTCTAGACCACGCAAAAGTTCTCTCATCACCCTGCCCGCATGCTTGTTGTGCTATATTCGAGAAAGGGGACAATCCAGAAGATTATTGCAGCAACTTCTATAACCCAGCAGCCTATGTTGCAACTTATGGTAAGTTAGTTTCTCCAATCAATGGAGAAAATATGTGGCCAAAAGTTGAGTGTGATACCATTATACCTCCCATCTTTAGGGTGAAGCCAGGAAGATCACGGATGGTGAGGATCAGTGAACCTGATGAGACCCGTTCTCAGACAAAGCTTAGGAGGACGGGTACATCTGTTACATGTAGCAACTGTGGACAATATGGACATAATAGAAGGCATTGTCTCAATCTAATAGTGTCAGGTATCAAGCAAATCTGAATCTACAAACTGCTGTTTTACTGTTTTCTTTTTGAAATTATAGGGTATTTGAGGTGTTGAGTGGATTAGGTTGTGATAGTATAACATATGGTGTGTGAAAATATATTATGCTATGTTGTAAATTGTTGTTTTATCAATATGGATTGCAAACAGATTATGCTGCCTTATAAATAGATTATAAGAGGAATATAAATTGATTATGCTGTGTTATAAATAAATTGTAAATGGATTATAAATTGATTGAAAAAAGAGTTGAATATTCATGTTGCAATTGGTTGTATTTTACCTGATTTCAGAACCTGGTGTTGCTGCTGCCGCCAACGGAGAAGATCCGGCTGGTGCTGACACTGTGCCTACTGCTGCGCCTGCAGCTGCTGTTGACACTGATCCTGCTGCCGACAACAGATCCGATGTGAATATCCGCAGATCTGAGAGAATAAGGCAAACAGGGGTAAGCAGGGGAAGAGGAAGGGGCAGGGGAAAGGGTAGAGCTGCATCTTCACAACCACTCCCCACCACACTTGCATCTTCATACTAGCTACCCACCACACTTGCTGTTGCTGCCTCTACTCAACCACCTCTCATACTTGCAACTTCAGCTTCTCAGGCTCCAACCACATCCACCGGTGCAGTGGCTCCAACCACAGCCACCTCACAACAAGCCTTATGATACGCGGGAATTTGCCTCTCAACAAATTTTCTTCCGGCAAGTGCACCGGATTGTCGTCAAGTAAAAACTCACTGTAGAGTGAGGTCGAATCCCACAGAGATTGGTAGATTGAGCAATGTTAATTGGAGAATTATGCTTGTTGAGCGAAATCGGAATTGAATTGAGACTTGCAGAAAGTAAAATTGGCGGGAAAATTAAATTGCAAGAAATTAAATGACAGAAACTTAAATTGCTGGAAATAAAGAACAGGAACTTAAATTGCAAGAAATTAAAAGGGAATGGGGATTTAACATGAAATTAAAGAAGCAGATTGTAAATAGAATGGGTAGATCAGAGATGGGGGAATCATTGAGTTTAGGAGATGTATAATTCTCCGGATCAAATTTATTTTCATCTCTTCCGCAATCAATGCATTCATTGATCTCCTTGGCAATCTTAATTGATTGGATCACAATTCCTTGGCTCACCAATCTCTCTAAGCATGAACAATTGCCCAATTCCTTGATTTAAGTACTCATAGAAAGAGATGAAGTTTGGTCACTGATTATACCACACAAATTCATAGATCAAAGTGTTGTAGGATTACATGTCACTATATCCATCCAAATCCTAATCTAATCCAATATGAGAAAGCATTTATAGCATGATCTCCTCATTCCTTTCCAAGGTTCCGAGGAGATCTAATTATGAATAGCTTCTTTCCCAAGATAACTATCCAATTGGATGAAGAACGAAAGCTTTCTAGCAAAATCAAGAGAAAAGAAAGAAGAAGATGAATGAAAATTACTATTGATCTATTGAATTACACAGAGCTCTCTAATCCAATGAAAGGGGTTTAGTTGTTCATAGCTCTCAAAATGAAAATTGAAATTGAAAGATACATTGAAAAGGAAAATTAACAGAAAGTAAAATGTGCAGTAGAAAGTGAAGGTCCGAAAAAATGTCCAAAGCCCCCTCTAACTTAATTTCTAAGCTATTTATACACTCTCTTCCATTGATTTTCAATCTCTGAATTAGGCTTTTGGCCTTGATGGAATTGGGTTAAAAATGGCTCCAATTGGTTTCCCTTGCTGTTGAGAAGAGATTGGTTTGAATTGCAGAGTCTGATGCCTCACGTTGGAGTCAACGTTTGATGGCCAACGTTGACTCAAACGCTCTTCAGAAAAACCAGAGAACTTTACTGTCATTGGCGTTTGACTCAACGTTGAAGGGCTAACATCCCGCTACCCACGCGTACGCGTGGATGCAAAGATTTCATTTTACAGTTTCAAAACAATGTAAGGGACGCTAGACTCAGCGTTGGACCTCCAACGTTCCCTCCAACGTTGGCATTTTCACGCGTGCGCGTACTCCACCTTACGCGTGAGTTGCTTTTTTTCTATCCACGCGTACGCGATACGTCGCTGCAAATTTTTCATTTACAAATTCTGGGCTTTGGCATCGCGGACGTTGAAAGCTAGCGTTTGAGGCAACGTTGGACTCCAACGTTCATTTAGTGACGTATATGCGTGACCCACGCGTACGCGTGGATGGTCAATTTTGCCATTCCACGCATGCGCGTGACTCACGCTTGCGCGTGGATAAAGAAATTTTGCTCTTTCACGCGTACGCGTCGCTTGAAAATCAGTCAGCTCCAGAATTGGTCATTTTATCACAACGTTGGATGTCCAACGCTCCCTCCAACGTGAGCATCAGCAACTTATGCAGAGAATTGCTCTGCTTCTTTTTCAACGTTGCTTCTTCTTCATCTTTTCCATGCTCCTTCTTCAACCTTCCTCCATGCTTTCCTTCACCTATCATCAACCAATAAATGCATCAAAGCCTTGCTAAAGTCATGAGAATTCTTATCATTCTAAGCATACAAGTAATCATAGCATAAATCATCATGAAATTGCATCAAATTACTTATGGTTGAATGAATCTAGGCATACATGAATTTCTACCCAATTTGCTTACTTATAGCTCAAGAAAGTGCATAAAACCTATTAAAATCAAGGAAAAAGGATAGTGAAACTAGCCTAAGATGGCCTGGCATCACAACACCAAACTTAAATCTTGCTTGTCCCTAAGCAAGTACTGAATTATTAAGAAGAAAGAATGAAACAGAAGGGGATGTTCATATCAGCAAAGCATTATTAGTAGCTCATGGGGTTTTATGCAGACAATGCAGTAGTAACTTCTTATTGATCTTTAGGCATAGACTGTCTCCTTTAAGCATCCATTAACATACTGCTATGACCTCTTATTATTCACTCATCCTTGGTAATTGCTTTTCTTTATTTTCTTTTTCTGTAAACTTGTTTCTTACTTGTAGCTTAGTGTCATGTGTAGCAGTAGCTTCTTTAGCTCATTTGTGCTCAACACATATTCACTACAGACACTTGGCTCACAATTCTTCTTAAGACATTGATGCCCAGCACCTCTTTGGGTCACTAAATGCCTTGTAACTAGGTTGCTCTTGATAATGGACTTTCGGTTGATAATCCCGGGTTAGTTAACCCAAATTACCAAGTGTTAAAGCACTCCATAAAACCTAATCATCCAAGCAGATCCTAGTACAAAGACACCACAGGCATATGTCCTAAGGTCCAAGCTATTAATGTCTAGCCTTATTCTTTGCTTTCTTCTATTTTTGTTGCCACTTTTGGCTTTTTTTTTCTTTCTTTCTATTTGTTTTTCTTTTCTCCAAGGACTTTTATTTACTAAGATTCATAGACAGCAAGCTAATTTACACTAAAAGGGAACAATCTATCCTTTTATTCATTATAAGTGAGCTACTACATAATTGCTAAAAAGAAACTGTTCCACTTCTTATTCAAACATTTCTTTTATTGAATTTGAAAAGACTCTGGGGACAAAACAAACATTTAAACTGGTGAAAATAAAAACACACACCTTGGCTAGCATACTTATTGCAAAATTAAACACACAGAATGCAAAGCAACTTAAACTAAAAGTTACTATCAACTAAAGCAAACATGTTCTTTCTTTATTGGATGTGATAAACAAGGAGCAGGTCCACCTTTCATTTTTTATCATGTTTGTCTTTCGATGATAATGCATAGTTTTTCCAAGAGTTTATTGAATTCCTGCAAAAGCTACTGAAAGCTGCTTGTTCCCTAAGCACTTGAGAGATTGTTAGCATGCATGTATATTTGTAGGCTTTTAAACTTAGATTGGTGTGTGAACACCAAACTTAGTTTCTTGCCTAATGCAGCAAATTGAGTCTTATGTAGAAAACATAAAGTACTTTTATTAGGAAAGTAAACTGTGAACTAGAAAACAACTATGAACTAGATAGCAAACTAGAACTAGGAAACAAACAACTTTTGAGTAATTTCTCTGATCGTTTGGAGCTGACAACTAATTATGCTGGGGTGCATTGTGTCCTTCATGCAATCCATGGTGGAACACCAAACTTAGAATTACACATTCACCCTTAGATTTCTTTGGTGTGCAACACCAAACTTAGCTCCTTGCAATACAGAGAATTTACTTAACTCTTATTGACAAGCTATGAAAAGAGAATTACCTTTGGTTGGGTTGCCTCCCAACAAGCGCTCTTTTATCGTCATTAGCTTGACGTTTGATCTTTGTCATGGTGGGTTGTAGTGCCTTAGGTCTTCTCCCCTTACAGTGAAGCGGTCTCTACTTGTTTCCTTGGTTATCTCTACATGCTCTAAAGAGAGGACCTTTCTGATGGTGAACACTTGCGGTAATTGAGATGGAATGATTGGAAGTTGGGGTGGTGTTGGTTGATGGTGGGCTGATATTACCTTGTCTCCAGGGGAGAAACCCTCTGTAGGAATCTTCTTATTTCTCCATTCCCTTGGCAATTTCTTCACAACTCTTTTTTTCTTCTTCCAATAGTTTTCTAGTGATCATTGTGTCAGGGGCTTCCTCATTAACTCTTTTTTGAGTTCTCTTAGTTGCTGTATCTCTTGAACTTCTTGCTTGTTCACCAAAGACTGTTTCAATGGTTTAGCTGCTGATTTAATGTTACTTCCCTTTGTGCACATGTTGCTGTGATCATTCTTTGACTCCTTAGGTTCTGGCTCAGACTCATATGTAGGTTTGAACACATGAAAGGTGAGGTATTCATCATGTATTCTTAGGATTAACTCTCTTTGTTCCACATCTATCAGGGCTCTAGCAGTGGCTAGGAATGGTCTTCCCAGAATAATAGGATGAATGTAACTTTCTTCCATGTCCATAACAACAAAGTCAGTGGGGAGGAAGTAGTTTTCTACTTTCACCAATACATTTTTAACTACTCCTTCAACCTTCTTCTGAATTTTATCTGCCAATTGGATGATTACATCCGTGGATCTCAGCTCATTGATTTAAAACTTCTTCATAAATGATAGAGGCATCACATTTATGCTAGCTCCTAAGTCACAGAATCCTCTGTCAATTTTTGTCTCTCCTATGGCACATGAAATATGAAAGCTCCCTGGATCTTTTTTCTTCATGAGTATGTCTTTCTTGATGAGGGCACTACATTCCTTGTTCGTTGTCACTGTTTGTCCCCCTTTTAAGGTTCCTTTCTTGGTCAACAGTTCTTTCATGCACTTCATGTATGTTGGCATCTGTTGGAGAATTTTGATGAAGGGAATGTTGACATTGAGGGATGCAAACATGTCTAGGAATCTTGAATATGACTTGTCTTTCTCACTTCCCTTGAGTCTTTGGGGAAATGGTGCTTGTGGCACAAAGGGCTTGAGGTATTCTTTCTCTATTTGCTCCTTCCTCTGTTCAGGGCTAGCCATTTCTTCTATCTCCCTGACATTCTTCCTTGACTCTTCTTCATCATGCTCTAAGTGTCTGGAGCATTCTTCCTTCAGACCTTCTTCACTGCTTAGATTGATTGACTTGCATTCTTCCCACATTACCTTCTTCATTTCCCCTCTTGGATTTTTCTCTGTATCACTTGGGAAACTATCAGTGGACTTTGGAGCCTATTGTGAAAGATGTTCTACTTGAGATTCGAGATTCTTAAGAACCTTCCCTCGGCTTTTCATACTTCTTCTCACTTCTTCCCAAAATTTTTTCATGTCTTCACACTCTTTGTTAAGGTTTGCAAGCATAGCTTCTAGTTTTTCCATTCTGTCATCTTCATGTGGTGATGCTTGGTTAGAATTGGGGTGTTGAGAGTGGTTGTTATGGCTTTAGTATGGTGGCTGTGAATAAGTGTTTTGTGTGGTCTGATATGGTTTTTGGTTGGAGTTTTGGTGAGTGGAGTTGTTATACTGGTTAGGATTGTGAGGTCTGTGTTCTTGGCCTTGGCTTTGTCGATTCCCCCAGCTAAAGTTTGGGTGGTTCCTCCAACCAGAGTTATATGTTTTAGAGTATGGATCATTTGCTTGCCTAGATGAGTTTCCAAGGTAATTAGCTTCCTCCCAGTTAACTCCTTCTTCTGTCTCAAACTCTTCTTGGGGTGATGGTTGAGTGTGGATAGCTGCAGCCTGAGTCTTCTCTATTTGCTTGGTCAATTTAGCTAGTTGCTTGGTGATCATCTTATTCTGGGCCAGGATTGCATCCATATGGTTTAATTCCAAGACTCCCCTGTTGTTGCTCCTATCTGAGGCATAAAAATACTCATTGTCAGCCACTGTCTCTATAACATCAATGGCTTCTTCAATGGTCTTCTTCTTATTGAGGGAACCTCCAGATGAGTGGTCTACAGCCTTCCTTGATTTACAATTCAGCCCTTCATAAAAGATGTGGATTTGCACCCACTCATTAAAAATATCAGGGGACATTTCTTTGTCAAGTCTTTGAATCTCTCCCAGGCTTCATAAAGAGTTTCACCATCCTGCTGTCTGAATGTCTGCACTTCGGTTCTTAGCCTATTTACTCTTTGTAGAGGGTAGAACCTTGTTAAGAATCTGTTCATTACATCTTCCCAGGTGGTCAAGCTTTCCTTGGGGAATGATTCTAGCCATTTTGATGCTTTGTCCTTCAAAGAGAATGGAAACAGTAGCAATCTATAGGTGTCAGGATGAACACCATTAGATTTAACCGTGTCACATATCCTTTGGAATTTAGTGAGATGCTTATTAGGATCCTCTTGTGCACTTCCTCCGAAAGAACAGTTGTTCTGGATAAGAGTTATGAGTTGAGGCTTCAATTCAAAATTATTAGCATGGATAGTTGGCCTTTGAATGCTACTACCACAATTTCCTGGATTTGGATTGATGTATGATCTCAGAACTCTCCTCTCTTGTCCAGCAGGGTTAGCTCCACCTCTTCTGGCATGATTGTTCACCTCTCCTTCATGATGGTTTTTCATATCATCCTCCATGGTTATATCAAAGTATTCCTCCTCTTCTTCTGCACCAATAACTCTTTTTCCTCTTACTTCCCTCCTTAATCTCAAGAAGGTTCTTTCCAGTTTACTATCGAATGAGGTTGAGGTTTCCTTTCTCCTACTTGTCATACAATGAACAAGTACAAGAAACAGCAAGTGTAGAGTCTACTAAAATAGAGTATAGTTAGCTTGGTTAGAGCAATTTATCAAATAGTTAGTAGGTTAGCTTGCTGGAAAGTAAAGAAAATGAAGACGTTAAAGAGAAATAAAAAAAATTGCAGAGAACAAAAATGAACAACTGAAAGTAAATTTGAATTAATCAAACAAAAATAAAAGTGCTCAATCTAGTTATCCTTCAATTTAGTAATTGTCAATACAAAACCAATCCCCGGCAATGGCGCCATAAGCTTGATACGCGGGAATTTGCCTCTCAACAAATTTCCTTCCGGCAAGTGCACCGGATTGTCGTCAAGTAAAAACTCACTGTAGAGTGAGGTCGAATCCCACAGGGATTGGTAGATTGAGCAATGTTAATTGGAGAATTATGCTAGTTGAGCGAAATCGGAATTGAATTGAGACTTGCAGAAAGTAAAATTGGCGGGAAACTTAAATTGCAAGAAATTAAATGACAGAAACATAAATTGCTGGAAATGAAGAACAGGAACTTAAATTGCAAGAAATTAAAAGGGAATGGGGATTTAACATGAAATTAAAGAAGTAGATTGTAAATAGAATGGGTAGATCAGAGATGGGGAAATCATTGGGTTTAGGAGATGTATAATTCTCCGGATCAAATTCATTTTCATCCCTTCCGCAATCAATGCATTCATTGATCTCCTTGGCAATCTTAATTGATTGGATCCCAATACCTTGGCTCACCAATCTCTCTAAGCATGAACAATTGTCCAATTCCTTGATTTAAGTACTCATGGGAAAAGATGAAGTTTGGTCACTGATTATACCACACAAATTCATAGATCAAAGTGTTGGTAGGATTACATGTCACTATATCCATCCAAACTCCAATCTAATCCAATGTGAGAAAGCATTTCTAGCATGATCTCCTTATTCCTCTTCCAAGGTTCCGAGGAGATCCAATTATGAATAGCTTCTTTCCCGAGATAACTATCCAATTGGATGAAGAACGAAAGCTTTTTAGCAAAATCAATAGAAAAGAAAGAAGAAGATGAATGAAAATTACTATTGATCCATTGAATTACACAGAGCTCCCTAACCTAATGAAAGGGGTTTAGTTGTTCATAGCTCTCAAAATAGAAATTGGAATTGAAAAATACATTGCAAAGGAAACTTAACAGAAAGTAAAATGTGCAGTAGAAAGTGAAGGTCCGAAAAAATGTCCAAAGCCCCCTCTAACTTAAATTCTAAGCTATTTATACACTCTCTTCCATTGATCTTCAATCTCTGAATTGGGCTTTTGGCCTTGATGGAATTGGGTTGAAAATGGCTCCAATTAGTTTCCCTTGCTGTTGAGAAGAGATTGGTTTGAATTGTAGAGTCTGATGCCTCACATTGGAGTCAACGTTTGATGGCCAACGTTGACTCAAACGCTCTTCAGAAAAACCAGAAAACTTTGCTGTCATTGGCGTTTGACTCAACGTTGGAGGGCCAATGTCCCACTACCCACGCGTACGCGTGGATGCAAAGATTTCATTTTACAGTTTCAAAACAATGCAGGGGATGTTGGACTCAGTGTTGGACCTCCAACGTTGGCATTTTCACGCGTGCGCGTACTCCACGCTTACGCGTGAGTTGCTTTTTTTCTATCCACGTGTACGCGTCGATGCAAAATTTTCATTTCCAAATTCTAGGCTTTGGCATCGCGGGCGTTGGAAGCTAGCGTTTGAGGCAACGTTAGACTCCAACGTTCGTTTAGTGACGCGTACGCGTGACCCACGCATACGCATGGATGGTCAATTTTTCCATTCCATGCGTGCGCGTGACTCACGCTTGCGCGTGGATAAAGAAATTTTGCTCTTTCACGCGTACGCGTCGCTTGAAAATCATTCAGCTCCATAATTGGTCATTTTATCACAACGTTGGGGGTAACGTTGGATGTCCAACGCTCCCTCCAATGTGAGCATCAGCAACTTATGCAGAGAATTGCTCTTCTTCTCTTTCAACGTTTGAGGCAATGTTGGTGGTCCAACTTGGCCACCAACATTGCTTCCTCTTCATCTTTTCCATGCTCCTTCTTCAACCTTCCTCTATGCTTTCCTTCACCTATCATCAACCAATAAATGCATCAAAGCCTTGCTAAAGTCATGAGAATTCTTATCATTCTAAGCATACAAGTAATCATAGCATAAATCATCATGAAATTGCATCAAATTACTCATGGTTGAATGAATCTAGGCATACATGAATTTCTACCCAATTTGCTTACTTATAGCTCAAGAAAGTGCATAAAACCTATTAAAATAAAGGAAAAAGGATAGTAAAACTAGCCTAAGATACCCTGGCATCACCTTACCTCTTGAAGGGCCAGCCTCCCAGCCTCTCCTAGTTGTGGCAAGTGCAAAATTTCAGCAAGCACCTAGAGCATCTTCTCAACCTTTACCAAAGACAAAGGTGTTTGGTGTGAGGAGAAGTGGGTGGCTAAAGTTAGGAGTGAGAAAGCTAAAATGGGCACCTAGTCTACATATAGACCTAAGTGATGACTGAAGTCTCTTTAAATTTATAGTTAGGGTTGTTGGGGTTGCTATTAAATAGTATATCTTGTAATGAATTGTGTCTCTGTGGCCACTGTTTATTATGTAGATAGGACCACTATTTTGATATTTTGGAATCAGGTTGGACCACTTTTAATTGTTGCACTTCTTGGACCTTTATTTTGGATTAGGTATGTGGCATATTATATGACCACTTATGTTATGATATTTTGTGTAAGTATGGTTTACAGGAACACTTATTTAATAAAAATATATATAGCATATTTTTTGGCCACTTTTTGCTGCAAATTGTTGTCAATTGTGGAAATTTAAATATTCACATTGATAAGGTTGCTTCCCAACTATCATTTGTTATACACAAAAAATACATCAAAGTGCAAAATTCATTCAAACTAAACATAATCAACGTTAATTGGATTGAAGCCATAGAATCTCTTACATTACAATTTCATAGCACAGATAACTCTAAACTCTTGCAAACCACATTCCAATTATTAAGACTAGCAAAAACATAAATAGCATATATTGCATTTTACATTGAATTTTCATATTGTCATCCAATCTCCCAACTTGTTCTTGGAGAATATTCAACTCATCACATAATCTAACCTCACCAGCATCTATTTCTCTAGCTTCAACAATTAATCTCTCCATCTCTACGTTTAGCCTCTTTATCTTTCTTTCTTGTGCATCCAATTTCTACATTTCAGCTTCCAACTTAGCAGAATTTTGTGTTCCAACAACTCTAACAGCAGCAGCAGACACGTTACTTCTTGCACCAGCTTCATCAACCCACTCAAAAAATTTGCATCTTCTATTAGGGCAAGAAATAAATCTTCTATTAGGATTTTTTGTTGTTTCTGAAATTTGAAGACTCAGAGTGTCACCACAAAAATAGTAAACTCGCCTTTCCTTTTCCTTTGACCACCCATTCTTTGCACCATCATCAACCTCAATCCAATCAAAATCATCAATCCACTCAAAAAAGTTACATTTTGGTATCTTCCCATAAGTAACATACCTCCTACCATGGTCAGAAACGGTTGAGGAACGGTGGACGGTTACTGCCTCTCCACAGAAACACAGGTGTCTTCTTTCCTTTGGGTTGGAGCTCCTGGAAACACAGCTTTCCGAAGAGAGAATGAATGAGGTTCCTTGACTTTGAGGCATAAATTTGGGGAATATGAAAACTGAAAATGGAAAAGGGAGAAGAAGAGAAACCTCAGATCGTTCAAAGAGAGTGTTTATAGAGAGAAGACAGGGGTAAATAAGTCATTTCACAACTCACTAACATTTTTTGAATGTTAAACGTTAACAGGGACTTATTGAAAAAAAATTAAGGTACAGGGACCCAATTGAAAAGAAAAAAAAGTATAGGAACCTAATTGAAAATTTGGTAAAACTTTATTGGCATATTCTTTAAAATTGTTATACTCTTGATTAACAATTTAGTCTCACTCTAATAATTTTATTAGAG
>NC_029790.2:109117863-109128083 GCF_000816755.2 Arachis ipaensis | reverse complement strand
TAACTCTAAATTCTAAATATTGATAGTTTATAATAATGATATTTTAGCATAAGTTTATAAATTTATTATGAGATTCATTTTAATTTTAAAATTTAGGGTGCAGGGTGCTAAACAGATTAGCTACATGATGGTTCTTTCTAAGATTCTAATGACATGCTTTAGTGAGGCCAGCTTTAGATATGCAACGGAATTCAAAGACTTCTTTTTTGATAACACCCTAATTTATGTCTTTGTAAAGAAATAATATTCGAAAACACACATATTTCTCCTATAGGGAAGAGGAGAGGAGAGAATGTATCATCACACTCTAGGATGTGACCTATCATCTAGACCAAGGTTCTGAAAACCAGACCAGACCGGCCGGTCGAACCGGTTTAACCGGGAACCGGTGATGCAAGCAGTCCGGTCCTCTCTTTATAACCGCTCACAAGAAAACTGCCAAAAAACCATTGAATTGGTCGAGAATTGGCCGGTTGGACCGGACCGATAACCGGCCGGTTCGGATAAAACGACATCATTTTTTAATTTGCAAAAAAAAAAAGGAAACGGATGCAGTGATCCACTCGTGACCCACCCCCCTTCTCTTCCCCCAATCGTTCAATCATTCCTAACCCAGGTCCTCAGAGAACAGAGATGAGAGAACTCTGAATCAAAGAAACCCTAGCCGCCTAGCCCTCCATTGTCGCCGCCGTTCCCAGGTCATCAGCGCCGCCGCCATCCCAGGTCCTCAGCACCGCTGCTTCCTCCTCTTCCCCGTGTCTGGAACCCAGTAACTCAGCAGACCTCCTCATCTTCGCTGGCTTCTCGAACCCAGGTTAGTAGCTTATCATCTTCATCTTCTCTGAAATCTGAATGTTTGGTCTTCATTTCCATCTTCTGTGACTTGTTCTCAATGCTGTAACAAAATACCACATAAAATTTATTGTGATCTTAGAGTAATTCATAAAGGAAAGAACATGGAGAAAGGAGAATTCGATCCAGAAAGGTAAGTTCCACAGCAATAGCTTCAGGTATACTGCGAAAAAGGGGGGCATATTAAACCCTAAGATAGAATGGTTTCCAGAATAATATACTAGCCCAACCCAGCAATAGGCAAGGGAATCATATGTTGGTGATAAAGAATCACTATCATGGATTCACGACATACAATTGCTAGCATGTTTACTGAATCACATGATTCAAATTGCAAATACTAATATTCAAACGACTTATGGTAGAGCAAAATTTACATAAAAGTGTAAAAACATGATAGAAATGAATACAGGCGTACAAACCAGCATTTAGTTATGTTTTGAGAGCAGAAGTTTTGCCCTATGATTTTACATTATTTTCTCCTCACTAGATTCAGTTTTGGTTGTCAAAAAGAAACACAAATCTTGTTGCAGTTTTCTGTTCCTGATGTGCTTCGATGATCACTTGGTTGGACAGGTAACCTAGAAAATTTAATAATTTCCTTCCAAATGTCAACTTCATTTGCAATGGGATGGGATGATATTTTTGGCATCCATTTTGATGTTCCATTCATAATATGTATAATGGTGCTTCTTTATCTGGTGAAAAAGGGATTGGCATACTTTTTTCCATAACTTAAAAACATAGTATTTAGTTATTTTTGTTTTCTTTGCCAATTTGCATCATTCTCTTTTCTAGTCAAGCGTGCTGATACAATAATGATTATCAATATTTCTTCTGCTGCTATTTGATTTAAGTTAAAATTTTATACATGTGCAAACATCATATTCCAATAACTGATCAAGTAGAATGCAACCCAGGTAAGTAAACCGGTAGAGAAAAGAAATACCACAAAAGAATAACAGCTTACAGTGGTGGAAGATCAGCATCCGTAGTGGATTCACTAAGCACATGCTCCAGATCTTGTATATTTTGTTTCATTTCTCGAGACAATTTGTCTTGTGCGGGGAGTTTTGCAATGCTCGGATAGTAAGCTCTAGCCACAAATAGTTGGTCTTTCAATTTCTTAATCATGGCATCTTTCATAACTTCTTTATGTTGTTTTTGCCACAGGCAATAGCTACCAAATGTGAGCTCACAAGACTTTCCACTTTCATCAGCCGGGGTTGTTTTAACGGGTGTGACTTGATTCATGTGGCCGGCTATAGCATTCTGTTGCAAAATTTAAATCTATTTTTTATAGATAGTTTATAATAATGATATTTTAGCATAAGTTTATAAATTTATTATGAGATTCATTTTAATTTTAAAATTTAGGGTGCTTCAGTCGAAACAGATTAGCTACATGATGGTTCTTTCTAAGATTCTAATGACATGCTTTAGTGAGGCCAGCTTTAGATATGCAACGGAATTCAAAGACTTCTTTTTTGATAACACCCTAATTTATGTCTTTGTAAAGAAATAATATTCGAAAACACACATATTTCTCCTATAGGGAAGAGGAGAGGAGAGAATGTATCATCACACTCTAGGATGTGACCTATCATCTAGACCAAGGTTCTGAAAACCAGACCAGACCGGCCGGTCGAACCGGTTTAACCGGGAACCGGTGATGCAAGCAGTCCGGTCCTCTCTTTATAACCGCTCACAAGAAAACTGCCAAAAAACCATTGAATTGGTCGAGAATTGGCCGGTTGGACCGGACCGATAACCGGCCGGTTCGGATAAAACGACATCATTTTTTAATTTGCAAAAAAAAAAAGGAAACGGATGCAGTGATCCACTCGTGACCCACCCCCCTTCTCTTCCCCCAATCGTTCAATCATTCCTAACCCAGGTCCTCAGAGAACAGAGATGAGAGAACTCTGAATCAAAGAAACCCTAGCCGCCTAGCCCTCCATTGTCGCCGCCGTTCCCAGGTCATCAGCGCCGCCGCCATCCCAGGTCCTCAGCACCGCTGCTTCCTCCTCTTCCCCGTGTCTGGAACCCAGTAACTCAGCAGACCTCCTCATCTTCGCTGGCTTCTCGAACCCAGGTTAGTAGCTTATCATCTTCATCTTCTCTGAAATCTGAATGTTTGGTCTTCATTTCCATCTTCTGTGACTTGTTCTCAATGCTGTAACAAAATACCACATAAAATTTATTGTGATCTTAGAGTAATTCATAAAGGAAAGAACATGGAGAAAGGAGAATTTGATCCAGAAAGGTAAGTTCCACAGCAATAGCTTCAGGTATACTGCGAAAAAGGGGGGCATATTAAACCCTAAGATAGAATGGTTTCCAGAATAATATACTAGCCCAACCCAGCAATAGGCAAGGGAATCATATGTTGGTGATAAAGAATCACTATCATGGATTCACGACATACAATTGCTAGCATGTTTACTGAATCACATGATTCAAATTGCAAATACTAATATTCAAACGACTTATGGTAGAGCAAAATTTACATAAAAGTGTAAAAACATGATAGAAATGAATACAGGCGTACAAACCAGCATTTAGTTATGTTTTGAGAGCAGAAGTTTTGCCCTATGATTTTACATTATTTTCTCCTCACTAGATTCAGTTTTGGTTGTCAAAAAGAAACACAAATCTTGTTGCAGTTTTCTGTTCCTGATGTGCTTCGATGATCACTTGGTTGGACAGGTAACCTAGAAAATTTAATAATTTCCTTCCAAATGTCAACTTCATTTGCAATGGAATGGGATGATATTTTTGTCATCCATTTTGATGTTCCATTCATAATATGTATAATGGTGCTTCTTTATCTGGTGAAAAAGGGATTGGCATACTTTTTTCCATAACTTAAAAACATAGTATTTAGTTATTTTTGTTTTCTTTGCCAATTTGCATCATTCTCTTTTCTAGTCAAGCGTGCTGATACAATAATGATTATCAATATTTCTTCTGCTGCTATTTGATTTAAGTTAAAATTTTATACATGTGCAAACATCATATTCCAATAACTGATCAAGTAGAATGCAACCCAGGTAATTAAACCGGTAGAGAAAAGAAATACCACAAAAGAATAACAGCTTATAGTGGTGGAAGATCAGCATCTGTAGTGGATTCACTAAGCACATGCTCCAGATCTTGTATATTTTGTTTCATTTCTCGAGACAATTTGTCTTGTGCGGGGAGTTTTGCAATGCTCGGATATGACATTGTTTATGTTACCTATAATTTGTGTCTTAAATCCAGGTAATATATGTTTTATGAAATATCATATTGTTTCATACGTAATCTTTATCATAACAAATTTGTAAATTATTAAATCTTCATATATTGTATTTAATTTTTTAGGAAGGAAAAAGAAAAAAGAAAGCAAAAGACACAATATAAGATTTATATTGTGTCTTTTAAATTTCGAAGATATTTTAAGATTTATATTATACTATAATTATATTTTAGGATGTTTATTTATAATTTATTTATTATTCTATTCTAAAACGGTTTTTCGGTTGAACCATCGGTTGGACAGGTTAGACCAGTGAACCAGTGAACCAGTGACTAGAGCGGTTTGATGACCGGTCCGATTTTCAGAACCTTGATCTAGATTACGTATAGATAAAGATTCGATAGGCGGGTGCTCGAAAGAATTTCCAAAGATATCATTGGTGTCTAAGGATTAGTTGAAGGAGCTACTTGGAGATAGGCCACCATAAGAGCATGTCCAATGGTAATAAAATGGAGGTCTCATTTACTATTCGTCTGACAAAAAGTGGAGACTGACCGTTGGAAGAAAATGAAAGTGAGTTCCATCACAATTTTCGAAGTAAACGAAGCCCTATTCGGAGGGACTTGACTTCTTTCAATTATAATCAATAATAAACAAACATGTGTTAATTAAATTAAAAAAAATTAAATAATATTTTGTTAATAAAATTAACAATATTTTGAAATACTAACAAAATTACAAAACTAGTCGTTGCAAAACTAGCCGTTACTATATTATCGTTATTATTAATAAATTAATATTTTGTTATTCTATATATATTACTTACATACACTTCTATTCTCACTTTCTTCTACTCTTCTTCATCTTCTTTCAAATCTTACAAAATAAATGTTCTACTGCTATTATTTTTTGTTCGGAAAAATGGATCCAAACCAACTCAACTCTTTTTTCAATTACTTACAAAATTTTTCTCAAACTCCAAATACCCAACAATCTCAAACCTCAAGCTCTCAAATTCCAAATCAAAACTTCACACTACCGAATACATTTCGAAATCCAAATCCACAAAATCTTCCTAATTTCAATTTTCAAGCTCCTTATAATAATCAATTTCCTATGTTCCAACCACAAAATCAAAATTCACAAACACCACATTTTCCATTTTTATCCATATTTAATCCTTCTATCAGAAATGTTGCTTCAACATCTTTGCCATTTTCAACTCTATTAAGTGCATCGAGACATAGCTCATCTGATGTTGGTGGCTATTCTAACCCATCCCCTCAGACTCCGATACAATGTAGTCCAAATTTATAATATTCAGATTTTGCTAACCCTCGTGGATTAGATGCTATCGACCTCAATGAAGATGACTTTGAAAATCGTAGGCAAGATAGTATTTCAACACTGGCAATGGGAAGAGGATGAGATCTTGATCAGTGCATGGTTGAATATTTCAACTAGCCATATAGTTGGAACTGACCAAAAGGGAAAAATATTTTGGAGTGGAATTCATAGTTATTGTGTGGAATTCAACTCCGACGTAAAAGGGGGGCAGTTGCATGTAAGAAACGATGGTATAAGATCAACAAAGTAGTTGCATAATTTGCTGGTTGCTACGATCAAGCTAGTCGAAATATAAAGAGTGGTTCGAATGCTGATGATATAAAAGAGTTGGCCTATAAACTTTATTCCACACATTATGGTCATAAATTCACTTTCAAAAGGCATTGCAATATGCTTCATTTGGAGCAAAAATAGAGAAGCCAACTACCTACACAAAGTGGAGGCTCAAAGAGAACCAAAGTTAGTGCAACTGGAGCATACTCATCATCATCAAATCTAGAAAAATACCGTTGCGTGACGAAAATGGTGTAGACTCTCCCGTTCGCCCACAAGGATCAAAGAAGAGCAAAAGAAAGGGTAAGAGAAAAGCACAAATATTTGAAGATCTTAGTGAGAAGAAATCATCGGTTGCTAAGAAACTATCTCTCATGGAAGTTATTAAAAATGTTAGAGAAAAGGAACTAATGGATAGGGAAAAAGAAAGAGAAGAAGAGAGTGAACATAGAGAAAAGATGATGGCAATCAAAGAAAAGGAGTTACAGATTCAAGCTGCAATGAAAGAACAAGAATTACAAACTCATAGGTATATTAAAGAAATGGAGATAAATGCAAAGGAAATGGAAAGGGAAAGGATGGCTAAGGAAAAGGAAAGAGAAATGGATATACAAATACTTAATGCTGACATGTCTACAATGAGTGAAAAACGACGAGCTCTTCATGAGATTGCATGTGAGAAAATAATCAATAAGTAATTTACTTAATGGTTCCTTGTATTCGTAGAGTTAAGTAGTATGTTTTTATTTTTATTGCGTATTACTGCTGGTATGTGATGTAGTCTATTTTATTCATTTCTGATGTAACATTTTAAATTAGTCAATATTATTGTACCGTTATTGTTTATGAAAGTGACCGTTGCAAAACTAGCCGTTTTAAACTTAGACAAGAAAAAACTAGCTGTTTTAAACTAAGACAAGAAAAAACTAGCCGTTGCAAAACTAGCCGTTGAGAAATAGCTCCCTGTTGCGGACACACTTATAAAATATCAACTATCAATAATTCAGCAACTCCATTCCAAATCTAGTTTCTCACCTCAAAGGAATACTAAAACATACCTCAAGCTATGGCTAGAAATTTTGATGATAAGTTTAATGAGGCTTTGTATGGTAAAAGAAGATGGCGAGATAACACTGTAAACCCCGTTAAATTAGTAAATAATTAGTCAATAAATTAATTTTCAATAAAGAAAATTAGAAATATGAATATTATATTAAATTAGGATAGAGCTCATCAAAACGAGAATTTTGACACTAATTTCAAAGAATTTGGCCCAAGATTGGACCGATGGGCCGAACCGGTTAAACTGGGCCCAAACCGGATTCGTGGACCCAACCAGCCCAACATTTAAATGAACCAAAGCTCATTTTCTCCCCCAAATGCAACAGAAGCAGCGCTGAACACAGCAAGGGGAGGAGAAGGGTACGAAACCCTTATTCCAATTTCCAAATACCGTAACTTTCCAATTCGAGCTCCGATCGCCGCACCATTTTTGGCCACGCGACCACCACGTCGAGCTCTACGATTCTACCGGAATAATTTCATAGGTAAGCCACTTTATTTCTCTCATCCTCTTCTTCTCCTAATTTTCAAAAATTATGTAGTGGTGTTGAATTTCTTTGCTATTTGATGTTTTAGGATCCAATTAGCTTGAGAAAAATGTTTACTCTTGCTTATACGAAGCTTGGGTAAGGTGAGGATACCATAATTCTATTTAATTTTCTGAATTTGTGCTTTGGGTATTAAATTGGGTGTACATGTATTATGAATATCTATTAGGTTGTGAATAAATAATTGGAGCTTGAAATTGTGGACGTTGGAACTTGGTGGAGGTTGAGCACTAGTGTTTTATTGAAGTTTTTAGGGCTGTGTTTTATTTTAGTGAGTTACCTTGATCACTACGAGGAAACCGGCCAAGGTATGGTTTAGGTTTCTTGCATTTAATATATAATGTTCTATGAAAACTTAGGCTAGATGACCATAGGATAGGTTGGAATGTATGTGTATATTTATTATTTAGTATCTTGTTAATAAATATGTTTGGTTTGGTGCTTGTTGATTAGTTGGTAATTTGGTGAATTGTTGATTAATGACTTGAGGATATAAGCATATAAGCCTAGAATTTGTAAGCTATGGTTTTGGTTGATGGATTTGGATAGTGTATGTGTATTGTTGTTGATTTGAGGTATGATTATTGTGGTGGTTGTTGTGATGATGAGGAAGGGCATATTGTGTTGATAATTGCAGGTTTGGTGATGAATGGGATGGAATTTTTGAATGAAAATGAGGTTTGGGAAGTTTTGCAAAATTTTATTTTGGGCTGAACTTCGGCGAACTATAACTTGGCTTCCGGACCCTCAATTTGTTTTCAACTTGTTTTGATAAAAAATTGGGTTCGTGAAGTTTATGCCGTTCGAAGAACGGATGAAAAACGATTTAAAATGATTAAGTTATGCACATCAAAAGTTTTGGTTTGGAATATGTAAATTCTACAGCTTTCTACTTAAACAGATTTTTGGAAAACGTACGTCCACGCGTACGCGTGGCATGGAGTTTTTGGCTTACCTTTTTATATGCGTACGCGTAATGAGCCAGCATGCATGTCCACGCGTATGCATGGCCCACGCGTACGCATGGCTGGTGCACGAATTGTGAATCACACTTTTCACAATGCGTACCACTAACCAGCAAGTGCACTGGGTCGTCCAAGTAATACCTTACGTGAGTAAGGGTCGAATCCCACGGAGATTGTTGGTTTGAAGCAATCTATGGTTATCTTGTAATTCTTAGTCAGGAAGTCAATTATATTTATCAGTTGAATTGCGAATAAACAAGAGAGCATGGATTAAAGGTTACTTGTTGTGCAGCAATGGAGAATATGTTGGAGTTTTGGAGAATGAGATTTAAGCAATTCACGTGCATAAGGCCATTTTGGGCGTTCAACGCCAGGTTTGGATCCATTTCTGGCGTTGAACTCCAACTTTTAATCCTTTTCTGGCGCTGGACGCCAGAATTGGACAGAGAACTGGCGTTGAACGCCAGTTTACGTCATCTATACTTGAGCAAAGTATAGACTATTATATATTTCTGGAAATCCCTGGATGTCTACTTTCTAACGCAATTGGAAGCACGCCATTTCGAGTTCTGTAGCTCCAGAAAATCCACTTTGAGTGCAGGGAGGTCAGAATCCAACAGCATCAGCAGTCCTTTTTCAGCCTGAATCAGATTTTTGCTCAGCTCCCTCAATTTCAGCCAGAAAAATACCTGAAATTACAGAAAAACACACAACTCATAGTAAAGTCCAGAAATATGAATTTTTCCTAAAAACTAATGAAAATAAACTAAAAACTAACTAAAACATACTAAAAGCTGTATGAAATTAACCCCAAAAAGCGTATAAAATATCCGCTCATCACAACACCAAACTTAAACTGTTGCTTGTCCTCAAGCAACTAGACAAATAAAATAGAAGACTAATAGGTTGAGAAGCAATAATATCTCAGAGTTTTTGAGTGAAGCTCAGATTCTAATTAGATGAGCGGGACTAGTAGCTTTTTGCTTCCGAACAGTTTTGGCATCTAACTTTATCCATTGAAGCTCAGAGTGATTGGCATCTATAAGAACTTAGAATTCAGATAGTGTTATTGATTATCCTATTTCAGTATGATGATTCTTGAACACAGCTATTTCATGAGTCTTGGCCGTGGCCCTAAGCACTTTATTTTCCAGTATTACCACCGGATACATAAATGCCACAGACACATAATTGGATGAACCCTTTGGATTGTGACTCAGCTTTGCTAAAGTCCCCAATTAGAGGTGTCCAGAATTCTTAAGCACACTCTTCTTTTTGCTTTGGACCTTGACTTTAACCGCTCAGTCTCAAGTTTTCACTTGACACCTTCACGCCTCAAGCACATGGTTAGGGACAGCTTGATTTAGCCGCTTAGGCCAGGATTTTATTCCCTTAGGCCCTCCTATCCACTGATGCTCAAAGCCTTGGGATCCTTTTTATTACCCTTGCCTTTTGATTTTAAGGGCTATTGGCTTTTTTTTTTTTGCTGCTTTTTCTTGCTTCAAGAATCATTTTTATGATTTTTCAGATTATCAATAACATCATGCCTCCTTTTTTTGGGACGACTTGGACAGGGATCACCCAGGGGCTATCAGAAATAGGATAAATAATCCCAGCCTCTAGTAATTTGGTGACCTCTTTCTGCACCACTTCTTTCATGGCTGGATTTAGCCGCCTCTATGGTTGAACCACTGGTTTGGCATTATCCTCCAATAAGATTTTGTGCATGCATCTAGCTGGGCTTATGCCCTTAAGGTCATCTATGGACCACCCAAGAGCTGTCTTGTGTGTCCTTAGCACTTGAATAAGTGCCTCCTCTTCCTGTGAATTTAAAGCAGAGCTTATAATCACTGGAAAAGTATCACCTTCTCCCAGAAACGCATATTTCAAGGATGGTGGTAATGGCTTGAGCTCGGGTTTAGGAGGTTTTTC
>NC_029790.2:109116074-109117811 GCF_000816755.2 Arachis ipaensis | reverse complement strand
TGCGTTCAACGCCAGATCCTTGCCCATTTCTGGCGTTGAACGCCAATCCTGCTTTGTTTCTGGTGTTGAACGCCAGTTTTGGCCATGGTCTAGGCGTTCAGCGCCAGCCTTCCACCAATTTTCTGGCGTTTTAGCGCCAGAATTATTTTTCCCTGGGCTCTTACTGTCCTCAGATGGATTTTGGGTGGTTTGCTCATTTCTTGGTTTCCTGCTGCTTTGAAGTGGGGTAGTTAATGCTTTTCCACTTCTTAGTTGAATTGCTTGGCATTTTTCTGTTATTTGTTTTGACAGCTATCTGTATCTCTCCCAGGCATCATAAAGAGATTCATTATCTCCTTGTTTAAAGCCTTGGATGTCCAGCCTTAGCTGTGTCATCCGTTTTGGGGGAAAGTATTGATTCAGGAATTTGTCTGTCAGTTGTTTCCAAGTCCTTATGCTGGCCTTAGGTTGGTTATTCAACCACCTCTTAGCTTGATCTTTTACAGCAAATAGAAATAGTAATATTCTGTAGACATCCTGATCTATTTCTTTATCATGTACTGTGTCAGCAATCTGTAGAAACTGTGCCAGAAACTCTTTAAATTTTGAAATAAAAATCTAAATTTTAGAAATAGATTTCGAAAAAGATGCTTTAAAATAGAGAGAAAAGATATTTTTGAATTTTAAGAAGAGAGAGAAAAACAATAAGATAGCCCAAGATTTAAAATTTTTAAATCTAATGCTCCTTGTTTTTGAAAATTTTGGAGGAAAAACACCAAGGAACACCAAACTTAAAAAGTTTAAGATCAAGACACAAGGAAAACTTACGAACACTTTGAAGACTCACAAAAACACAAGAACATGAAGGAAGAACACCAAACTTAAAATTTTTAGAAAACCAAACTAAAATTTTTGAAAAACACAGAAAAATCAACAAGAAAACACCAAACTTAAAGTTTGGCACAGGATTTAATAGAGAAATTATTTTTGAAAAATATTTTAAAAAGAAAATAAGGATTCTAAAATTTTAACACGACAATAATAGGAGACTCTAAACAAAAAAAAGAAATTTTTTTCCTAATCTAAGCAACAAAATAAACCGTTAGTTGTCCAAACACGAACAATCCCCGGCAACGGCGCCAAAAACTTGGTGCACGAATTGTGAATCACACTTTTCACAACGCGTACCACTAACCAGCAAGTGCACTGGGTCGTCCAAGTAATACCTTACGTGAGTAAGGGTCGAATCCCACGGAGATTGTTGGTTTGAAGCAATCTATGGTTATCTTGTAATTCTTAGTCAGGAAGTCAATTATATTTATCAGTTGAATTGCGAATAAACAAGAGAGCATTGATTAAAGGTTACTTGTTGTGCAGTAATGGAGAATATATTGGAGTTTTGGAGATGCTTTGTGTTCTGAATCTCTGCTTTCCTCTGTCTTCTGATTCATGCATGCACGTCCTCCTATGGCAAGCAGTGTGTTGGTGGATCACCGTTGTCAATGGCTACCATCCATCCTTCCAGTGAAAATGGTCCGGGTGCACTGTCACCGCACGGCTAATCATCTGCAGGTTCTCAATCATATCGGAATAGGATTTACTATCCTTTTGCGTTTGTCACTACGCCCAGCACTAACGAGTTTGAAGCACGTCACAGTCATTCAATCCCAGAGTCCTACTCGGAATACCACAGACAAGGTTTAGACTTTCCGGACTCTCATGAATGCCGCCATCAATCTAGCTTATACCACGAAGATT
>NC_029790.2:109102364-109116056 GCF_000816755.2 Arachis ipaensis | reverse complement strand
GGGCTGAGACTAAAGCTTCTCACGTGCCTGGGCTGTTTTGGGCTTTCAACGCCAGGTTTGGATCCATTTCTGGCGTTGAACTCCAACTTTTAATCCTTTTCTGGCGCTGAACGCCAGAATTGGGCAGAGAACTGGTGTTGAACGCAAGTTTACGTCGTCTATCCTTGAGCAAAGTATAGACTATTATATATTTCTGGAAAGCTCTAGATGTCTACTTTCCAACGCAATTGGAAGCACGCCATTTCGAGTTCTGTAGCTCCAGAAAATCTACTTTGCGTGCAGGGAGGTCAGAATCCAACAGCATCAGCAGTCCTTTTTCAGCCTGAATCAGATTTTTGCTCAGCTCCCTCAATTTCAGCCAGAAAAATACCTGAAATTATAGAAAAACATACAACTCATAGTAAAGTCCAGAAATATGAATTTTTCCTAAAAACTAATGAAAATAAACTAAAAACTAACTAAAACATACTAAAAGCTATATGAAATTAACCCCAAAAAGCGTATAAAATATCCGCTCATCAATGGCCCACGCGTACGCGTGACATGAGGTACCTACCTACACGTACGCATGATAAGGGGATATGCGCGTGAGCTGCCTTTTTATACTCCTACGCATACTCATTTGCCACACGTATGCGTGGCGCCTATCCCAGCAAATATAATTTTTCTGAGTTTTAAACCTAATTTTAAACTTCTAAACCTCTATTTTCATTCCTTTAGTCATAAATAATAGTATTAAACCTTATAATCAGATGAAGTTAGGAAACAGGGATAACTTGGAGGTGAAGTAAAGCTGAAAAAGTGATGAATTGAATATGAAATGCTATGAATGATATGTATGATATTTGGCCAAATAATCAAATGATCTGAGATACGATATTCCCTGGGTAGAGTACCGTGGCTAGCCACCACGTGTACCAGGTAAAAAACTTGATACTCTGTTGACCCTATGACGTAAGGGTGACCGGGCACTTATAAATTCCCGGGAATGTTACCCCCATTGAGCAATATTGATTATTTAAGAAAAAGCTATGCATAGACTCTTGGGGATACACGTCGAGGGACAGTCTAAGGGTTTAGCAAACTGGACTTGTCGGGTTGGCTTGATAACTGACAGATGAGACTCATCAGCTATAGGACAGGCATGCATCATGTGCGTATTACTTGAATTACTTGTTTGTGCATTAACTGGGTTTGCCTAAGTGTATTTGCTATGTTAAATGTATATTTGTTACCTGCAGTACTTGTAACTTTCTTGTGCTTGCCTTTATCTGCTTATTTGTCTGTGATATGTTGTCGGAGATTGAGGTATGGAGGAAAGGCAGTAGGACTTAGATTCAAGATTAAGTTAAGTTAGGTTTAGATGCTTGATGACTTATGTCATTTACCTCTTTCTCTTATCTAAAAGGACCATAGAATTGATAAAATCTCATTCAAGTGATGCAATTATATGAACTATATGATAAAATTATAGGACATTGCTTTGAAATGAGTTTTTGCATGAATTTTCAGGTGAAAAGAACAACACAGGGAAGCATAACAGAGGACAGCGCTATGCTCGTACAAGGAGCGCTACGTTCTCCTGCAGCACCATACATGGCCAATGCTACGCTTGCCTTCAAGAGCGCTATGTTCTTCACCCAAGAAAATTTTGATAGCTATGCGTACGCGTGGGTGACGTGTACGCGTGGAAGTGGCATTTCTGAAGGATCACGCGTACGCATGGTGGGAGTAGCGTTCTTCAAACTAAGAGCGCTACGTTCTCCATCCATAATTGGGATTTGCTTAAAGGGAATTTTCGCATAAGTTCTTCCCACCAGAGGTGACGGATAGGTTGAGAAAAGAGATCTCATGTATCATTCAAGGTGATTCAGAAACTCTCTATGAGTATTGGGAGCGTTTTAGGAAACTTCTTGATTCATGCCCTCATCACATGATTGACGATTTGGTGTTGATTAGTTACTTTTGCCAAGGCATGAAGTCTCAAAATAAGATCCTTTTGGATGCTTCGAGTAATGATTCTTTAACGAAGTACAAAACGACGGAGGAAGTTTGGCAACTTATTGCCAATCTAGCCGAATCTACCTAACATGCAAGGCAAAGAAACAATCATCCAAGGGCCATCAATGAAGTTTCCTCTAATAAGTCCGCCCTAACCAAGACCTTAGGGGAGATGACCACCATTCTCAAGCAAATCCACCTTAATCAACAATAACCTCCTCCACAACAACAATGCCAACAGATAGTCCCTCAAAGAATATGTGGAATTTGTGCTTGTTACTCTCATTATACCGATGAATGTCCACAACTCCAAGGGGACAATACCTTGGCGGCCACCAATGTTTACTTCAACTGTTCTAATCAAAGCCCTTATCAACAAGGGGGTAATCATAATCAAGGGTGGCAAAACCAAGGTTGGCAAGAGAACTCAAACCAAGGATGGAAAAATGGTTCAAATCAAAGAGGGAACAACAAATTTTAACCATACCACAACAAACAAAACCAATCCTTCCAACCATAAAACCAAGGTCAAAGATACCAATCACCTCACCAAAGGCAAGCTCAAGTGCCACAAATCACCCAACCACAAGTTTCCCAAATCACCTACCCTTCTTCTTCCTCCAATCAAGCTCCCACGGACAATACCCTTCGCATTATTCTTCAAGGGCAAAGGGAGCTCACCTCTACCCTCCAAGAGCTTATATCCCGCTTACCTTTACCCTCCAACAATAGCCAAATCACCCTCTAACCTTCAAGCTCAAGTTCACTCCCCTCTTAACCATTGCCCAACCCAAAGGGTAGCATAAATGCTATCTCTTTGCGGTCCGGCACCATACTACAAGAGAGGAGCTCCAAGGAATCAAAGGCGAAGGAGGCTACTATTGATGAAGACATTGTTGAGGTGGAGAATGTAGAAGATGTGGAGGAGGTACAAGAAGTTGTTGAAGAGAAAGTTGCTCAAGTTAGGAAAAGTGGGCCCAAGGAAGAAGATGTCTTGAAAGAAGCCATGCCAATCCCATTTCCCACTTTGGCAAAGAGGACTAAAAAGCAAGTGGAGCTAGATCCCAAGATGGTGGATATCTTCAAAAAAGTTGAGGTAACCATTCCTCTTCTTGATGCTATTCGCCAAGTTCCTAAGTATGCTAAGTTTCTAAAAGATTTGTGCATGAATAAGGAAAAGATTAATGAATTAGAAACTATTCATTTGGGTAGCTCAATTTCTGCTTTGATGGATGCTATACCGGAGAAATGTGGTGATCTCGGTCTTTGCTTAGTTTCTTGCACTATAGATGATGTTGAATTTGTGGATTGTATGTGTGATCTTGGTGCTTGTGTGAGCATTATGCATTTTCCTGTTTATAATGAATTGGACCTTCCACCATTGAAAAGGTCGGCAGCTCGTTTTGTTTTAGCCGACAAGAGTATTATTTCTGTGGCAGGTATTGCTGAGGATGTCTTAGTGAGCAGCAAGGGATTGACCTTCCCAATTGATTTTTACATCTTGGAGATTCCTCCTAATGATTCCGGGAAGCCGTCATCCATTCTATTAGGGAGGCCTTTCTTGAAGACTTCTAGGTTCAAGCTTGATGCATTTTTGGGCACTTACTCTTTTGAGATTGATGGTAGAACCGTGAGCTTCAATTTGGATGAGACTATAAAGCATCCGCCGGTGGACTGCTCTATCTTCTGGTGTGATTTGATTGATGATGTTATAGTTGAGATCCACCATGAGACTCCTCATGAGATGAGTATGAGTAAAGGTCTAAGTGTGGAGAAAAATAGTGACTATGATGTGGACTTCCCACCACCTCCACTATTACAAGAAGACTCTAATGAGGAGTTACAACCTTTCTTTCTCCAATCAAAGTGTGCCTCCTTGGAGGAGGATGAGGTAATTGAGCCGGAAGAAGTGAACACTAATGTAGACTTCACCCAACCTCCTAAATTTGATGTGTTTGATAATGAAGAAGGCTTAGAGGAAGTTGATGAAGGGTGGCTACAAAATGTTGAAGTGGACTTTATCTAACCTCCCAAATTTGATCTGATTGATGATGAGGAAGAGTTAGAGAAGGTGGACGAAGTAGAGCTACAACATGTTGATGAAGAAGAGTCAAAACACCATGAAGTGAAGGTACTCATGCATGAGCAATTTGAGTGGGTGACAATTTCACCAAGGAGCTTCATAGGCTCACATCAATATGCTATCTTGGAAACGGATTCTCAACTTCAAATCCTTCTTGGAATTTTAGATGGTGAGCAAAGGAATATTGAGGGTCAAGGAGACTCAAGATCCATCAAAGAAGCCAAATCAACACTTGAAGTCCAAGCATGGTGCAAGGAACAGATGAGTGGACTCAAAGGTGTGGTAGGGTATCTTAATGGGAATTCAAGAATTGTGCCATCCACACGGAATCATAAGGATCGCCAAAACGAAGTTCTTGAAGAATTGGTGGGCCTCACTTTGGATCCTAAAGAACTTGTGAAGGCCAAACATCGGTAGAGTCTCAAGAAAGAATGGAAGCATAGACCACCATAATAAGAGCTCATTGACCATCCAATTTAAGGACGTTAAAGAAAAGTACTAGGTGGGAGACACCCCACCATGGTATGATCTTCCTAGTTACATCTTCTTTTACCTTATTTTTCTTCTTTTTGTTTAGGGATATAGTAGGAATTTCTTGAATTTGATTAGATATGCTTGCATGTTCATTGTTTTATGAAGTTATCAAGTATGCTAGTTTGACCACCTTTGGCACTCTTTGTTGTTGTCTTAAATTTGCAAGTGTTTTTGTAGTATTTTGCTTATATAGGTACCTGTAATGTGATTGATTGCATTTTTCCCATGTAAAAAAAAACAGAGAGGCATCTCATGCGTGCGCATCGCTGACGCGTACGCGTGACCTGCCATGCGAGAATAGTGTGGAAAGGGTGCTGCTGCATGGTTCAAAAACAGAGACTTGTAATGGAACCATGCGGGTGGGGTACTGGGCGCACAACCCAACCCACGTGTGTGCGTGAGCAACGCGTACATGTCGCATTGGTTTCATGCAATGCTGCTGCTGCAAGGTTCAAAAACCAGAGAGTTGTGATGGAACCGTGTGGGCGTTGCGCGAAGAGCACGAAAAGTCTCCACGCGTACGCGTGATCTACGCGTACGCGTCACCTTCTCTTTTCTACTTCTCACGTGTACGCGTGACTGACACGTACGCGTTGCCTTCTCATTCTGCTTTCCACGCGTACGCGTGGTCGACGCATCCGCATCGCTTACCTTCCCCCATTTCTTTCTTCTTTCTTCTTTCCTCCCCTCCATCTTTTACCCCCTCTTCTAAAAATTTTACTTCTCCCCTCCCCCTCTTTCAACTTTTGTTTTGCTTGTTACATGTGTTTACCTTTTTTTAATTAATTTCTATTTAGTCTGTTATTTGTAGTTCGTTCCTCTTCTTTATCTTCTTTGCTTGTTATTTTCACATGGGTGTTGGTTATTTCATACTTAATTTTGTGAATCCGATAGATTGCTTTGGTGGCTCTTATTACTTGGTAATGCATTCCTTGTGCATTCTAACCTTGCTATTCTTGTCACATCATGCATGAAGTGGTGGTTTATTCCTCTCTAATTCCGTATTCGTTTATCTTGGTGCTCCATTGCTTTCGAGTTAGAGTGGGCCAGTGCTTTTCTCATGTCTTCCCCATTCTTGCATGTATTTTTATCTTTATTAATTTCGATGCTTGAGTTTCTCTTTTCTTGGTCTATACTTGTGTGCCTCTTGACTCATGCATCAAGTGCTAGTGATATGCCTTAATGCTTTTATTGCTTTCTCCCTTACATGTTGTAGCTACCATGTAATGGAGACACCCTATTCTTGTTTGGCTTTAATCTTTGCTAGCACTTTCTTAATATTTTATCATTCTCTCTAGGCTTCAAATTTCCCCCTTTCCCACCATGGGCGATCGCCGAGAGAGGACGCACCTTAGCTGTCTATCCCATCCATGGAGGAGTCCGACTCTCCGGAGTCCACGCTCGATTTTGGCAAGAAAGCGATCAAGAGGTGGACATGGGGACCCTATCACACCATCCTTTAGTCATTGAGGGTGGCAATTCCAGACCCACTTGCACATCTTTACATGCACCGAGGACGGTGCAATCTTTAAGTGTGGGAAGGTCGAGACCGACTTTTGTGGGTAACTTCTTCTTTTCCAACACCAATTCTTCATCTTCTTCGTTAGTTAGTTATTGCATTGCATGATAGATTGCATGTTAGTTAGAATTTGTACATATTTTACCACTTCTTTCATACTAGGACTACTTGGTTGAAGTGATGAATTCCTTTCCAAGAAAATTGTTTTAGGGAATTTCACTAATTTGAATCAAAATTTTTGTTGAACTTGCTTGAAAAAATTTATTTTGGAACATGGTTTTAGAGCTAGAACACACAAATCCAGTGAAATTTTGAGCCTATTTGATTGGTTGCATCTTATCAACCAATATTTTGTTTGGTGTGTGTTGTTCTTTCTAAGATTGTGATCTTTGTCTTGCTTGATTCTATATTTCTATTGTTTGATGTATGAATGCATTTATATGATTGAGGCCTTTGTTTCACAAAGCTCACATACCGAAATGGCCTTACCTTTTCATCATCCTTTGCAAACCAATGTTGAGCCTATGTTACCCCTATTGTTCTCTATTTTAGCACATCACTAACTCTAAGCGGAAAATAATAAATGCCCTTAATTTGAATTCTTGGTTAGCTTAGACTAGTGAGAGTGTGTATAATTTAAGTGTGGAGAAATTGGGTATGAGAACGTTTGATTTGGAAACTGGGTATTGTATATTTTTGTAAAAATGTGAAAAAGATAGTTGAGCACATGTTCGTGCATTCAATACCTTAATCATATGCATTGATCTCTCATATATATATTATTCACCACATATATAAAAAGAATAAAAAGAAAAAGAAGAAAAACAAAAGAAAAAGAAAAACCAGAGAAAAAAAAAGCAATAAAAAGGGGACAAAATGCCCAAAGTAAGTGGTGATGGCAATGCATATGTATTGTGTTCAAATTTGGGATGCACGAATATGTGGCAAAAGATAGTCAATGGGTAGTTAGGTTTTTGCATTTTGATTTCATGGATTGTTTTAGGTTAGGTGGGAAGTTTAGGTTAATTAAGGATTTAGATTTTAGTCCACTTAACCAAATACAATCGTACCTTGACCCTAACCCCATTACAACCCTTGAAAAGGCCTCTTGATATTTATATTCATACATTGAATATATGTTGATTGGTAGAAGAAGAGCAAGCCTTGAAAAGCAAGATTAGTAGAGAATTAAGAGAATCGACCCTCAAAAACTAGAGAGATAAGAGTGCAAACACTTCTAGTGAGGGTTCGATGCTCAATTCCTTATTCCCGGCTTTCATTTTGAGATAAATCACTATTTTGAGATTCGAATAAGTGGAATTCATGGATCATCATGCTATCTTAGCCCTACTTGCTCATATATGTTCTTAGAGATTGATCTACTTTAAACCAAGTAGGTAGAAGCATGTTGCATTTAGTTGCATATAGATAGGTTACATCTAATAAATCCTACCACTCCTCTTCACCGCTTTTTGGTTCCCTTGAGCTTAGCATGAGGACATGCTAATGTTTAAGTGTGGGAAGATTGATAATCCACTATTTTAGGGTTTATTTTGTATTGAATTAAGTGGATTTTGTCAACTATTCTCACACTTATTCATATATATTGTATGGTTTTGTGAATCCTTCCTAATTTGTGCATAAGAATGAAAACATGCTTCCTAGGCCTTAAAATTGCTAATTTTTAATCCTCTCTTATTACCATTCGATGCCGTGATAGGTTTGTTGAGTGGTCTCAGGGTTATAAGGCAGGAATGGCATAGAGGATGGAAAGGAAGGATGCAAAGGTGGAAAGAACACAAGGAATTGAAGATTTGAGAAGCTGGAACCGAAGCATATGCGTGGCTGACGCGTACGCATGATCAGGACATCTTTCAACCAACGCGTATGCATGACTTATGCGTACGCGTGGTGAGTGCATTATCCAAGAGACGCGCACACGTGGCTGACACGTACGCGTGACAAGCGGCACGTGCCTCATTAAAGAGAAAATATTGGGGGAAATTTCTGAGCGGATTTCTGGCCCAATTTCGAGCCCAAATTGAGGATAAGACGCTGGGAATGAGGGGAAATGGCAGACAATCACTGCACACTTTTAGTTTTAGTTTGAGTTTGAATTCTAGAGAGAGAAACTCTCACTTCTCTCTAGGTTTTAGTTTCTCAATTCAATTTCACTTGGATCCTTTGGTTAGATCTGTGTTAATTCCAATTTTAGATTGCTTTAATTTGTAGTTTCCCTTCTCCAATTTCATTTAATGTTCTTGTTATTCTAGTTATTTTGGATCTTGAATTTGGATCTTGTTGAGATTGATTTCTATTAATGCATTGAGAAATTTTATGTTCATTGTTATTAATTACTTTATTATTGTGAGTTGTTTGTAGTGAATAGCTTTAATTTGAATTATCTTCTCAATTTTATAATGTCCTTCATTTTTGTTCCCAAGTATTTGAGGAAATGTCATTTATGGATATGGAGTATATTTTCACTCTTGGCTTGAAGGTTGAGCAATTGGAGACTCTTGAATTGTCAAAGTCTTTTGTTGATTGATAATTAGAAGTTGCTAGTTGACTTGAATTCCACCAAAGCTAGTCTTTCACTAGGATTTGACTAGGATGTGTGGATTAGAGTCAATTATACCATTTGACTTTCCTTCATTGTTAGAGGTTAACTAAGTGGGAGCAATGGACAATTCTTGTCACAATTGATGATGATAATGAGGATAGAAATTCCAATTCTCACCCCTAGCCAAGGTTTTTTTACATTGATTGATTGTTATTCATCCTTGCTAGCTTGATCTTTTAGCTTCCTTATTTTAATTGTTAGCGTTCATTGCTTTAATTTCTAGTCATTTACTTTTTTTGCATTCAACTCCAAAAACCCCAAGGGAACCCCTAACCAATTATGTGCATCTCGTTGCAACTCCTAGGAAAAACGACCCGGGATTCTACTCCTAATTATTGATTTTATTGTTGTGACACATTTTCTAACTTTGACTTGAGGACTAATTGTTGGTTTAGGCTATGCTTACAACATAATCCTATTAGCAAATTCTAGACCGACACTAATCCTCATGTCACAGCCTTTGCTCAGCCTCTGTTCCGTCATGTGTTCGAGCCTCTATTCAGTATCCATTCCGTTCTACCTCCCTTCTGCCGCTATTCAGCCATCTCCGTCGCATTTTGGAGTTCCAGCTCCTCCCTCTTTTGTTGAATTTCAAAACATATGAAAGCCTTTGGTTATTTTAAGTTTTTTGAATTTTTGGTGTTTCTGATTGTTATTTCCTTAAGATTGTTTTTGAATTTGCTCTTGGTTATGATTTTTTATCTAACTATTTAGTTTCACTTTTTTTGGGCATATTTCTGCAGTTTGGTAAGTGAAATTCTTTTAATTTTGTTGTTTTATTATCTCTTTTAGTTTTATTCTGTTGCAGCATTGGAGCAGGTTGTGCTGCTTATCCTACTGCTAATGTGTTCATCAATTTTGCATCATTGAGAAGGTAAGTAGTGTTGTGGTTTTGAAATTTCAACATATAAAGTAGTATTATGTCATTATGTCATTCTGATTTAGGTAGTTAGGGTTTATGATTCGTTGATTTAGGATTTAAGCTTTATGTTCATTGTTGTTTGTGCTGTCAAATTTAATTGGATATAAGCTTTATAGTGTGTCTAGATGACTGCATCTCTGCCTCTCTGGTTTCTCTGGCTCACTGCTAGTTTTCTCCACCCCTTCACTGTCAATTCAGATAAGGACATCCCTTTTATCTTCTTCATTTCAATGTTCAATATCTTGTATTTGTACCATATTATTATTATTATTTTTGCTTTGTTTTGAATGTGCTTGTGATGTATTATTCATGATTCTGTTGAGATTGATTTATAAATCCAATCTATGATGCTTATTCTGTATCTTGTTTTGAATTTATTAAAAAGAATGATAAAATTTTTATTGTTGTTAAAATTTTTGTTGTTGTTGAATATTCATTCGATTAAAAAGAGGAAAAAAGAACTAAAAAAGAAAAGAACGAAAGTTAGTGTATTTGCTGTTGGCCTATTGCTGCTGTGATGATGAAATGATGATTTTATTGTTTACATGAATATTGATTTGGTGAATGGTGATAATTAAAATTAATTCTTATATGTTTTATTAATCATGAACTACAATGAAAAATTTTTGTTATTGCATTGAGTTCAATTGTTGAATTTTTGCTCTTATACTCCGGCTATTCCTTATCTTGATGATTATGAGTTTGAAGAACTTCTCCCAAGACCCCCTCCTCCTCCTGTTGATAATGAAGATGGTAATGAAGAAACTTGTGAAATTTATGAAGATTTTATGATTGATGAAGAATAGAGTGACTAGTAAATAATTTGTTTAAACTTTAGTTAATTAGTTGTTCATTATAGTAGTTTGGTTTGTTTATTTGCTACTTGAATTTATTTTAGTTGCGTATAAATTTATGAGTTGTGAATTTGTATTTTATTTTGAGTTGTGAATTAGTGTTATGAGTTGTGACTTTTGACTTGTTACGATATATATTGGTTATAGTCCTATGGATAATTTGGTTTATTTGAGATTTATTTTATTATTTGTGAAATTAATTTTTGCTATAAAAAATTTCATAATTTTATATTTTACGAGTTATGTTTACGTTTCGTCTTACGATTCAACAAATTACGATTATAAACTAGTTTAGCGACTCGAGGTAAAATTTTTTTTTTAATGAAAAATATTAAAATCGTCTTTTTTTTTTGTTATAAATTTCTTTCGTTTTAAAATTTAACCTTTTTTTAACAATTTTTTTCGTTTTTAAATTTAACCTTTTTTTAACAATTTTTTTCGTTTCAAATTTAACGGTAGACATTTTGAAGTAGGATTATGCTAGGTAATTAATAATTTTTTTGAACAACATGAACAACGGACTTTAAAATTGGCCCAATTCAAATAAGGAATATGCTATGGTGTTGAAGAAGAAATTTTTCAGCAAATGCTGAAAGTAGGTGGTGCATTCCAGGAGTTGACGCGTGTGCAAGTTGCTTCGATGATCCTCGAAAACTCCTGCAGTGTGTCCAGTGAGTAATAGAGGTAGACAATAATATAGATGTAGTAATGTTTTGTTAATGATGATTAATTTGTTGTTGGACTCTTTTTGAGGGGTCCAAAAAAGATGTTGTATGACATTTTTAGGAGTTCAACAAATGTTGGGTGTTGACATAAAGAAAGATAAAACTCGAATAAATAAATTAAAAATAATAATAGTAAAAATAGTTATAATTTTTTCTTAAAAAAAAGTAAAGTTTGAAATCATAGATTCACTAAATGATGATGATGATGATGATGATGATGATGATGATGATGATGATGATGATGATGATGATGATGATGATGATGATGATGATAAATTAAGCCTCATTTGTAGACAAGAATTCAGGTTTTTAGATTCACTACTGAGTGAACTTGTTCGATTCGTTATATGAACGATGATGTTAAAGGGAATTTATGATGGACTCATAGGGATACAGAATACGACATGATACGAAATATTTTAATACATAAATTTTAAAATTTTATAAAATATGGGGACACACACACACATATATATATATAATAATATTAAACAGTTAATTAGTAAATAAGAAAAATAGGTTAGTAACTCCTCACTTCTGGTACGGTCATCACGTGCTATAAGTTAGGATGTTACAACATTTACTTGTTTGTATGTTTTAGTTAGTAATTATTATTTGTATATTGTATTATTTTATTTTTGTTATTTAGAAAAAGTTGGTTTACAAAAATTTTAGGAATAAATAAGTTTAAAAGTGTGAAAGAAATGTTTTTATTGAATTTTTTACATAGAAATATGATTAAAAAGAGAAGGTTCAATTGCGGATATATCCTTAAGTTTTATTCTGTTTCAATTTTGTCCTAAAAATTTTCGATTTGCATCAAATATACTCCTGACAGCTAATTTTTTAAAAAAATTTAAGACCAATTCAACAACAATTCATAAGAGCAACCTTTAACACAAGCAAACCAAGTATAATTTTCATACATTATTGTTAGATTGGTCTTAAACTTTTTTAAGATTTAGCTATCGAGGGTATATATTTGATGCAAAACGAAAACTCTTGGGACAAAATTGAAATAAAATAAAATATTGGGGTATTTTTGAAATTTTTGTCAAACTTCAGGGACAAGAAATATACTTTACCCTTAGTAAAGTCATTAAATATTTGAAAACAAATAATTTTAAATTTTAAATTTTTTAATTTTAAAAGTATTAAAAAATTAAGGTTGCAGAAACATATTAAAATAAGTAATTTTAATTAATCAAATTAAACAAACGTACTACTTTAAGAAATAAGAAGTTTAAGTTTAAAAAATTGAAATATACGTGGTAATATGTGTTCAACTATGTCTTAATAAAAAATAATAAATTTTTTTCTAAACACACTTGGACACACCTAAATATTATTACGTATCAATGTGTCCAATTTTATTTTACAACATGTACTTTTAAAATAAATTTAAAAATAGTATATATTATTATTCACTAAAATAAAAAATACTTTAAATACTCTCTATAATTAAAATAAGACACTAAAATCAATTAAAAAATAAATTTATGCTTTAATATCAAAATATTATTATAATTTATTCACAAAATACTTTATCTTTTATATATATATGTGTCCCCATATTTTATAAAATTTTGTGTTCCCATATTTTATAAAATTTTAAAATTTATGTATTGAAATGTTTCGTATCATGTCGTATTCCGTATCCGTATGAGTCCATCATAAATTTCCTTTAACATCATCGTTCATATTACGAATCGAACAAATTCACTCCGTAATAAATCTAGAAACTTGAATTCTTATCTACAAATGAGGCTTAATTTAACATCATCATCATCATCATCATCATCATCATCATCATCATCATCATCATCATCATCATCATCATCATCATCATTTAGTGAATCTATTATTTCAGACTTTACTTTTTAAAAAAAAAAATAATTATAACTATTGTTGGACTCCCAAAAATGTCATACCACATCTGTTTTGGACCCCTCAAAAAAAGCCCAATAACAAATTAATCATCATTAACAAAACATTACTACATCTATATTGTTGTTTATCTCCATCACTCACTGGACACGCTGCAGGAGTTGTCGAGAATCATCGAAGCAACCTGCACACCCATCAACTCCTGGAATGCGCCACCTACTTTCAGCATTTGTTGAAAATTGTTTTCTTCAGCACCATAACATATCCCTTCAAATAAAACACACTACACTTTAAAATACTCATCTAAATCTAAATATTAGAATAAGGGTTAAGTATAATTTTGGTCCCCAACGTAGAGGCTGAAAATCGATTTCGTCCCCAACTTTTTTTGCCATAAAATGGTCCCCAAGATTTCAATTTGTTTTAAAATCGTCCTTTTTACTAATTTTATTTTTTTATTACTAAATTATTCCTCATTAAAAAATTATAAAATAAAATAAATATAAAATAAATAAATAAAAAGGAAAGAAAGGGATACAGAGAA
>NC_029790.2:109080638-109102318 GCF_000816755.2 Arachis ipaensis | reverse complement strand
AGGGGTTAAGAGAAGGGAGAAGGGGAGAGGGGGTTCGGGAAGAAGAGGGGGAAGGGTCTTTGCCATCGTCGCCACCGTCACCGTTGCTCTTCTTTGCTTGATGGCCATTACTCGTCGTCGTTCGGGTGGCTTGCCGGATTCTTCTTCTTCTTCTTTCATTCTGCTTCTATTATATTTGTTGATTTTTTATTATTGTTGTTTTCTGGTTGATTCTGCTTCTGATTGATTATATTGTTTTATTGTTATTGTTGTTGTTGTTCTGTTTCTGTTTCTGCTCCTGCTTCTTCTATTTCTACTTGATTCCATTGTTGATTAATTGGTGATTCAATGTTGCTGTTGTTGTCCTGCTGCTGCTTCTGTTTGATTAATTGTTATTGTTGCTTCTGGTTCTATTTCTGCTTGTGCTTCTTGATAAACCACTATTTTATGGTTTATCTTGTGCTAATTTGAGTGATTTTTATCAACTCTTTACTCACTTATTCATATAAATTATATGGTTTTACATTTTCCTTCCTAATTTTGTTCTATAATTGGAAACTTGCTTCCCAAATTACCAAAAAATTAATTCTCCTTTACCATTCGATGCCGTGATATGTGTGTTAAGTGACTTCAGGCTCTATAGGGCAGGAATGTCTTAGAGGATGGAAAGGAAGCATGCAAAAGTAGAAGGAATACAAGAAGTTGAAGGAGTTGCTAAGTTGTCCAGCCTGACCTCTTCACACTCAATCGACCATAACTTGAGCTACAGAGGTCCAAATGAGGCGGTTCCAGTTGCATTGAAAAGCTAACATCTGGTACTTCGAAATGAAATATAATTTACCATAGTTTCCCTGAAGATAAGTGACGTGCATGCGTGAATCCATGCGAATGCGTGGATCTGCACAAATCCAGCGACCTGTACGTTTCTGAAATCACCCCCAGCAATTTCTGGGCTGTTTCTGACCCAGTTTTTGGCCCAAAAAACACATATTAGAGGCTATAAAGTGGGAAAATTCATTCATTCATTCAAGAATTCACAATTTTATGTTTAGATGTAGTTTCTAGAGAGAGAGAGAGTCTCTCTCCTCTCTCTTAGGTTTTAGGATTTAGGATTTCTTCTTTCAATTTCTTCCCAAATCCAGGTTCAATGTTCTTTTAATTTAGTTTCTATTCTACTTTTATTTGTTCTAGTACTTTGGTTTATTTATTTTCCTTGTTGATTCTATTCTTTTCTAATTTGGTTTATGAACTCCATGTTAGATTTGATTTCTTATTTAATGCAATTTGAGGTATTTCATATTTATGATTTTAAGTTAGCTTTTTACATTCTTAGGGTTAATTGATGAATTGATTAATTGGAGAAACTTGAGTTATCAAACTCCTTTATTGATTGATAATTGGAATCTGCTGGTTGATTTGGATCCCTCTAAAGCTAGTCTTTCCTTAGGAGTTGACTAGGACTTGAGGAATCCCATTGATTAGTCCACTTGACTTTCTTTTATTTAGTAAGGGTTAACTAAGTGGGAGCAATAAACAATTCTCATCACAATTGATAAGAATAACTAGGATGGGATTTCCAGTCCTCATACCTTGCAATGGTTTTCATGATTATTAATTTACTTTCTTGCCAATTTATTTCCTTGTTCCCTATTTCAAAAACCCAAAAAGATACTTTTCAATAACCAATAATAAATCATACTTCCCTGTAATTCCTTGAGAGACGACCCGAGGTTTAAATACTTCGGTTATAAATTTTATTGGGTTTGCTTTAGTGACAAACAATTGTTTTTGTATGAAAAAATTCTTTGTTGGTTTAGAAATTATACTTACAACGGGAATTTATCTGTAAAATTCTTTACTAGCAGAAAACCCGTTTGTTCAAAAATGACGCCGTTGCCGGGAAGTTGCAATTGTGTGCTAAATTATTAATTAGTGTACATATTTTTAAATTTTGCATATTTTATTTTATTTTATTTCCATGAACTGTATGTTTCTTTCATTGAATGACGCGTTCGTTGTCTGATCCGAGCTTAGCCGTATTTGATCCTGAAATTGAAAGAACTCTTTCACGTATTAGGCGAACTCAGCATCGGTTAGCCTCTGAGGGTGGTGAAGTGATTGTTATCGATTCACCAGTCTCATCTGAGGGCGAATCTGAACCGCCATCTGATGGAGAAACAAGCTCATTTACTACTGATTCAGTTGATTCATGTGCAGATAGTATGGCAGCACCCAGGAGGATCACTCTCCAGGAAGCTGGAGCCCCAGACTGTACTTTGCAATGGTATCAAGTGCGTCACCCAAATCTGGCTGCAGATTTTGAACTGAAGACCGCACTAATAAACTTGATACCCAAGTTTCATGGCTTACCTGCTCAGGAGCCTATCAAGCACCTCAGAGATTTCTAGACAGCCTGTTCTACTGTTAGGCGTCATGGTAGATGAAACTTCTATTCTGCTAACCGCCTTCCCGTTTTCTCTTGAGAGAAAGGCGAGAGAGTGGTACTAATCAACCTGAAGTGACTGTTACTAACTGGGTTACACTCAGGAAAGAATTCTTAGAAAAATACTTTCCAGCTGAAGTTACAGATAGATTGAGGAAAGAGATCTCCTGCATTATTCAAGGTGAATCAGAGACTCTCTATGAGTATTGGGAGCGCTTCAAGAACCTTCTGGACGCATGCCCCTACCACATGATTGACAAGTTAGTATTGATCAGCTACTTCACTCAAGGCATGAAGTCTCGGGATAAGACTACATTAGATGGTGCTAGTAATGGTTCTCTAAAAAAGTACAAGACCGCAGATGAAGCGTGGCAACTGATCAGCGACCTGGCTGAGTCCACTCGGAATTACTGGCATAGGAACAGCCACTCAAAGGCTGTTGCAGAAGTTTCCTCTAGCATTGAGACTTCTGCTTTTACACAGAGTATATGTGAGATGACCAACCTACTGAAGCAAATACAGCTAAATCAACAACAACCACAGCCTCCCCCACCACAACAAAGTCAACAGTTAGTCCCTCAAAGAGTATGCGGAATATGTGCTGATTATAGTCATTACACTGATGAGTGTCCGCAGCTCCAACAAGAGGACAACACCATAACAGCTACTCATAATTTCTATGACCGCCCAAATTAAGGGTACAATCAACAAGGCGGCAATTACAACCAAGATGAAAACTACAACCAAGGTTGGCAAGACAACTCCAACGAGGGATGGAGAGACCATTCCAACCAGGGATGGAGGGATAATTCCAACCAAGGTTGAAGGGACAACTATAACAGAGGAGGCAGAGACAACAATGAAAATCAGAGGTGGAATAACAACAACAGACAGTAGAACCAAAACCAGCCCTACAGAGTACCTCACTTAAGGCAATCACAAGCACCTCAGAACAATCAATAGCAGGTGGTGCATGAAATTGTGATCATCAACAATGGCGCCAACAACTTGGAGCTCTCAAACATGAATCGTACTTTGTCACAACTCTGCACAACTAACCAGCAAGTGCACTGGGTCGTCTAAGTAATAAACCTTACGTGAGTAAGGGTCGATCCCACGGAGATTGTCGGCTTGAAGCAAGCTATGGTCACCTTGTAAATCTCAGTCAGGCGGATTCAAATGGTTATAGAGTTATAATAATTAAAAGACAAATAAAACGTAAAATAAAGATAGAGATACTTATGTAACTCATTGGTGAGAATTTCAGATAAGCGTATAGAGATGCTTTTATTCCTCCTGAACCTCTGTTTCCTGCTGTCTTCATCCAATCCTTCATACTCCTTTCCATGGCAAGCTTTATGTTGGGCATCACCGTTGTCAATGGCTACATCCCGTCCTCTCTGTGAAAATGGTCCAATGCGCTGTCACTACATGGCTAATTATCTGTCAGTTCTCGATCATACTGGAATAGGATTTACTATCCTTTTGCGTCTGTCACTATGCCCAGCACTCGCGAGTTTGAAGCTCGTCACAGCCATCCTTTCCCAGATCCTACTTGGAATACCACAGACAAGGTTTAGACTTTCCGGATCTCGGGAATGGCCGTCCATGGGTTCTAACTTATACAACGAAGATTCTAATATCTCGGACTCGGTCTCCTGTATTAGATATCTAAGAGATATTCATTCTATCTCATCTTCATGTAGAATGAAAGTGGTTGTCAGGCACGCGTTCATAGGTGAGAATGGTGATGAGCGTCACATAATCATCACATTCATCATGTTCTTGGGTGCGAATGAATATATTAGAATAGGAATAAGCTTGAATTGAATAGAAAAATAATAGTACTTTGTATTAATTCATGAGGAACAGCAGAGCTCCACACCTTAATCTATGGTGTGTAGAAACTCTACCGTTGAAAATACATAAGAACAAGGTCCAGGCATGGCCGAGAGGCCAGCCCCCTAAACATGATCAAAGGATCAAAAGATAATCCAAATATGAACAAAAGATAAGATGTAAATACAATAGTAAAAAGTCCTATTTATACTAAACTAGTTACTAGGGTTTACAAAAATGAGTAAATAATGCAGAAATCCACTTCCGGGCCCACTTGGTGTGTGCTTGGGCTGAGCATTGAAGCTTTCACGTGTAGAGGTCTTTCTTGGAGTTGAACGCCAGTTTGTAACCTGTTTCTGACGTTTAACTCCACTTTGCAACCTGTTTCTGGCGTTTAACTCCAGAATGCAACATGGAACTGGCGTTGAACGCCATTTTGCGTCATCTAAACTCGGGCAAAGTATGAACTATTATATATTAATGAAAAGCCCTGGATGTATACTTTCCAATGCAATTGAGAGCACGCCATTTGGACTCCTGTAGCTCCATAAAATCCACTTTGAGTGCAGGGAGGTTAGAATCCAACAGCATCTGCAGTCCTTCTTCAACCTCTGAATCTGATTTTTGCTCAAGTCCCTCAATTTCAGCCAGAAAATACCTAAAATCATAGAAAAACACACAAACTTATAATAAAGTCCAGAAATGTGATTTTTATTTAAAAACTAATAAAAATATACTAAAAACTAATCAAATCATACTGAAAACTATGTAAAAACAATACCAAAAAGCGTATAAATTATCCGCTCATCACAACACCAAACTTAAATTGTTGCTTGTCCCCAAGCAACTGAAAATCAAATAGGATAAAAAGAAGAGAACATACTATAAATCCAAAAATATCTATGAAACTTAGCTCCAATCAGATGAGCGGGACTAGTAGCTTTTTGCCTCTTGAATAGTTTTGCCATCTCACTTTATCCCTTGAAGTTCAGAATGATTGGCATCTATAGGAACTTAGAATTTAGATGGTGTTATTGATTCTCCTAGTTCAGTATGTTGATTCTTGAACACAGCTACTTTATGAGTCTTGGCCGTGGCCCTAAGTACTTTGTTTTCTAGTATTACCGCCGGATATATAAATGCCACAGACACATAACTGGGTGAACCTTTTCAGATTGTAACTCAGCTTTGCTAAAGTCCCCAATTAGAGGTGTCCGGGGTTCTTAAGCACACTCTTCTTTTGCTTTGGACATTGACTTTAACCGCTCAGTCTCAAGTTTTCACTTGACACCTTCATGCCACAAGCACATGGTTAGGGACAGCTTGGTTTAGCCGCTTAGGCCAGGATTTTATTCCTTAAGGCCCTCCTATCCACTGATGCTCAAAGGCTTGGATCCTTTTTATTACCCTTGCCTTTTGGTTTTAAGGGCTATTGGCTTTTTGCTCTTGCATTTTGGTTTAAAGAGCTTTTGGCTTTTTTTGCTTGCTTTTTCTTTTTCTTTTTTTTTCGCTATCTTTTTTCTCTTTTTTTTCGCAAGCTTTTGTATTCACTGCTTTTTCTTGCTTCAAGAATCATTTTTATGATTTTTCAGATTATCAAATAACATGTCTCCTTATTCCTTATTCTTCAAGAGCCAACATATTTAACATTCATAAACCACAATATCAAAAGACATATGCACTGTTCAAGCATTCATTTAGAAAACAAAAAGTATTGTCACCACATCAAAATAATTAAACTAGTTTCAAGGATGAATTCAAAACCATGTACTTCTTGTTCTTTTATAATTAAAACACTTTTCATTTAAGAGAGGTGATGGATTCATAGGATATTCGTAGCTTTAAGACATAGACACTTAAATACTAATGATCATGTAATAAGACACAAACATAAATAAAACATAAAGTATAGTAAACGAAAAATAGGAAAATAAGAACAAGGAGATTAAGAAACGGGTCCACCTTAGTGAGGGTGGCGTCTTCCTCTTCTTGAAGAACCAATGGTGCTCTTGAGCTCCTCTATGTCTCTTCCTTGTCTTTGTTGCTCCTCCCTCATAGCTCTTTGATCTTCTCTAATCTCATGGAGAATGATGGAGTGCTCTTGGTGTTCCACCCTTAGTTGTCCTATGTTGGAGCTTAATTCTCCTAGGGAAGTGTTGATTTGCTCCCAATAGTTTTGTGGAGGGGAGTGCATCCCTTGAGGCATTAGTGGTTATGGAAAAACAAAAAAAAAAGCAATGCTTTTTCCACACCAAACTTAAAATGTTTGCTCGTCCTCAAGCAAAAGAAGAAAGAAAGGATGAGAAGAAGAAGAGATGGAGAAGATGGAGGTGTGTGAATGGTTCGGCCAGGGGGGTTTAGTGGTAATGATGTGTGAAAAGGAAGGAGTGATGGTTTGAATTTGAGTGGGTGGGTGTAGGTGGGTTGTATGATGGTTTTGGAGGAGTAATGGAGGTGATTGGTGAAGGGTATCCAATGCATTTAGTTCATTGGTGAGAAAGGGAGGTTCATCTTCCCAAGTCTCATTACCAAATAATTTGGCATTCAGCTTCATGATTGCACCAAGGTACTTAGCAACTTGCTCTTCAGTAATGTCTTCATCCTCTTCAGAGAATGAATACTTATCAGAGCTCATGAAGGTCAGAAGGAGGTTCAATGGGATCTCTATGGTCTCTAGATGAGCCTCAGATTCCTTTGGTTCCTCAAAGGAAAACTCCTTATTAGTCACTGAACGTCCCAGGAGGTCTTCCTCACTAGGATTCACGTCCTCCTCCTCCTCTTTGGGTTCGACCACACCAAGTAAGGTAATATCCTTGCACTCTCTTTTTGGATTCTCTTCTGCATTGCTTGGGAGAGTACTAGGAGGGGTTTCAGTGACTCTTTTATTCAGCTGGCCCACTTGTGCCTCCAAATTTCTAATGGAGGACCTTGTTTCATTCATGAAACTCACAGTGGCCTTAGATAGATCAGAGACTATATTTGCTAAGCTAGATGGATTCTGCTCAGAATTCTCTGTCTGTTGCTGAGTGGATGATGGAAAAGGCTTGCTATTACTAAACCTATTTCTTCTACCATTATTAAAGCCTTGTTGAGGCTTTTGTTGATCCTTCCATGAGAAATTTGGATGATTTCTCACGAGGGATTATAGGTGTTTCCATAGGGTTCACCCATGTAATTCACCTCTGCTATTGCAGGGTTCTCAGGATCATAAGCTTCTTCTTCAGAAGATACCTCTATAGTACTGTTGGATGATTCCTTCAATCCATTCAGACTCTGAGAGATCATATTGACTTGCTGAGTCAATATTTTGTTCTGAGCCAATATGGCATTCAGAGTATCAATTTCAAGAACTCCCTTCCTTTGAGGCATCCCATTACTTACAGGATTCCTCTCAGAAGTGTACATGAACTGGTTATTAACAACCATGTCAATGAGTTCCTGAGCTTCTGCAGGCATTTTCTTTAGGTGAATGGATCCACCTGCAGAATGGTCCAATGACATCTTTGATAACTCAGACAGACTATCATAGAATATATCCAGGATGGTCCATTCTGAAGCATGTCAGAAGGACACTTTTTGGTCAGTTGCTTATATCTCTCCCAAGCTTCATAGAGGGATTCACCTTTTTGTCTGAAGGTTTGAACATCCACTCTAAGCTTACTAAGCTTTTGAGGAGGAAAGAACTTGGCTAAGAAAGCCGTGACCAGCTTATCCCAAGAGTTCAGGCTGTCTTTAGGTTGAGAGTCTAACCATATTCTAGCTCTGTCTCTTACAGCAAACGGGAAAAGTATAAGCCTGTAGACCTTGGGATCAACCCTATTGGTCTTAACAGTATCACAGATTTGCAAGAATTCAGTTAAAAACTGAAAAGGATCTTCTGATGGAAGTCAATGAAACTTGCAATTCTGTTGCATCAGAGAAACTAATTGAGGTTTAAGCTCAAAATTGTTTGCTCCAATGGCAGGGATTGAGATGCTTCTTCCATGTAAATTAGAATTTGGTGCAGTAAAGTCACCAAGCATCTTCCTTGCATTGTTATTATTTTCGGCCATGTCCCCTTCTTTTTCGAAAATTTCAGTTAGATTTTCTCCAGAGAGTTGTGCTTTAGCTTCCCTTAGCTTCCTCTTCAGAGTCCTTTCAGGTTTAGGGTCAGCTTCAACAAGAATATTCTTATCCTTGTTCCTGCTCATATGAAAAAGAAGAGAACAGAAAATAATAGGGATCCTCTTTGCCACAGTAGAAAGGTTCCTTTATGTGAGTAGAAGAGAAGAATAGAAAAAGAAAAATGTAAGAATCCAAACACAAGGGAGAGGAGTAGGTTCGAATTCTTGAGTGAAGAAGGGTGTCAGTAGATAAATAAATAATGCAAGTAACAAACTTAAAAATTTTGAATCAATCACATTAATTGTTAGCATTAATTTTGAAAATATGAAATAGAAATAAGAAAAAAATTTTGAAAATAAATTTTGAAATTTTCGAAAACATTAAGAAAAAATGAAAAAGATTTGATTTTTGAAAAAGATTTGAAAAAGATAGAATTTTTAAATTGAAAATTTGACTTGACTCATAAGAAACAACTAAATTTTAAAAAGTTTTGAAAAAGTCAACTCAAATTTTCGAAAATTTATGAGAGAAAAAGGGAAAGATATTTTTTTTTTTTGGATTTTTAATGATGAAAGAGAAAAACAATGAGAAGACTCAAAACATGAAAACTATGAATCAAAACACATGATGCATGCAAGAACACTATGAATGTCAAGATGAACACCAAGAATACTTTGAATGTCAAGATGAACATCAAGACTTATTTTTGAAAATTTTTAAGAAAAGAAAAAGATGCAAGACACCAAACATAGAAATTTTCAAACTTTAGACACTAAAAAATTGAAAATGCATATGAAAAACAAGAAAAGACACAAAACAAGAAATTTTAAAGATCAAACAAGAAGACTTACCAAGAACAACTTGAAGATCATGAAGAATGCAATGCATGGATTTTCGAAAAATGCAAGAAAGAGATAAACATGCAATTGACACCAAACTTAAAAACTGACACAAGACTTAAACAAGAAACATCAAATTATTTTTTATTTTATGATTTTATTAAAATTTTTGCTATTTTTCGAAAATTATTTGGAACAAGAAAAATAAGGATTTCAAAATTTTTAATAGGAATTCCAGGAATCTTGCAACGTTAGTCTAAAACTCCGGTCCAGGAATTAGACATGGCTTACTAGCCAGCCAAGCTTTCAGTGAAAGCTCCGGTCCAAAATACTAGACATGGCCAATGGCCAGCCAAGCTACAGCAGAACATTAGATTCAACAGCTAATTTGCTAAGAAAGACAAAGAAGCTCTTCTCTTGAGGATAAGTGAATCCTCAGTCTAAAAGAATTTAGACATGGCTTTACAGCCAGTCAGGATTCAACATATCCCATGAAATTCTAGAATTTCTTCTTAAAAATTCTGAAGAACATAAATTAAATTTTTTTGAAAAATATAAATTTTTTTTATTTTTCGAAAATAAAAAGAATAAAAACAAAAACTTAAAATTAAAATAAAATTACCTAATCTGAGCAACAAGATGAACCGTCAGTTGTCCAAACTCGAACAATCTCCGGCAACGGCACCAAAAACTTGGTGCACAAAATTGTGATCATCAACAATGGTGCTAACAACTTGGAGCTCTCAAACGTGAATCACACTTTGTCACAATTCTGCACAACTAACCAGCAAGTGCACTGGGTCGTCCAAGTAATAAATCTTACGTGAGTAAGGGTCGATCCCACGGAGATTGTCGGCTTGAAGCAAGCTATGGTCACCTTGTAAATCTCAGTCAGGCGGATTCAAATGGTTATAGAGTTATAATAATTAAAAGACAAATAAAACGTAAAATAAAGATAGAGATACTTATGTAACTCATTGGTGAGAATTTCAGATAAGCGTATAGAGATGCTTTTGTTCCTCCTGAACCTCTGCTTTTCTGCTGTCTTCATCCAATCCTTCATACTCCTTTCCATGGCAAGCTTTATGTTGGGCATCACCATTGTCAATGGCTACATCCCGTCTTCTCTGTGAAAATAGTCCAATGCGCTGTCACTGCATGGCTAATCATCTGTCGGTTCTCGATCATACTGGAATAGGATTTACTATCCTTTTGCGTCTGTCACTACGCCCAGCACTCGTGAGTTTGAAGTTCATCACAGCCATCCCTTCCCAGATCCTACTCGGAATACCACAGACAAGGTTTAGACTTTCCGGATCTCGGGAATGGCCGTCCATGGGTTCTAACTTATACCACGAAGATTCTAATATCTCGGACTCGGTCCCCTGTATTAGATATCTAAGAGATATTCATTCTATCTCATCTTCATGTAGAATGAAAGTGGTTGTCAGGCACGCGTTCATAGGTGAGAATGGTGATGAGCGTCACATAATCATCACATTCATCATGTTCTTGGGTGCGAATGAATATCTTAGAATAGGAATAAGCTTGAATTGAATAGAAAAACAATAGTATTTGCATTAATTCATGAGGAACAGCAGAGCTCCACACCTTAATCTATGGTGTGTAGAAACTCTACCGTTGAAAATACATAAGAACAAGGTCCAGGCATGGCCGAGAGGCCAGCCCCCTAAACATGATCAAAGAATCAAAAGATAATCCAAAGATGAACAAAAGATAAGATGTAAATACAATAGTAAAAAGTTCTATTTATACTAAACTAGTTACTAGGGTTTACAAAAATGAGTAAATGATGCAGAAATCCACTTCCGGGCCCACTTGGTGTGTGCTTGGGCTGAGTATTGAAGCTTTCACGTGTAGAGGTCTTTCTTGGAGTTGAACGCCAGTTTGTAACCTGTTTCTGGCGTTTAACTCCACTTTGCAACCTGTTTCTGGCGTTTAACTCAAGAATGCAACATGGAACTGGCGTTGAACGCCAGTTTGCATCATCTAAACTCCGGCAAAGTATGGACTATTATATATTTCTGGAAAGCCCTGGATGTCTACTTTCCAACGCAATTAAGAGCGTGCCATTTGGACTTCTGTAGCTCCATAAAATCTACTTTGAATGCAGGGAGGTAGAATCCAACAGCATCTGCAGTCCTTCTTCTACCTCTAAATCTGATTTTTGCTCAAGTCCCTCAATTTCAGCCAGAAAATACCTGAAATCACAGAAAAACACACAAACTCATAGTAAATTTCAGAAATGTGATTTTTATTTAAAAACTAATAAAATATACTAAAAACTAATCAAATCATACTGAAAACTATGTAAAAACAATGCCAAAAAGCGTATAAATTATCCGCTCATCAGCAGGCCCCTCAAATCACTTACCCTTCTTCTTCTTCTCATGACGAAATGCTTTAGTCTATTGGGCAAAGACAAAAAGCCATGGAGAACACACTTAGCTCCACCTTGAATGGTCTAACCTCTGCTGTACAAGCTCTTGCCTCACAGATTGGATCAATGAATAGTTCCAATAATCAGCCCTCAAGCTCCAATGAAATTCCTTCTCAACCCTTACCCAACCCCAAGGGTGGCATCAATGCCATCACTCTGAGGTCCGGAACCACACTGCAAGAGAGAAATCAGGAGGAGCCAAGCCCACAAGAATATGCCCTAGTTGAAGACATAGTTGAAGTGGAAGATGCTAAAGAGGAAGAGGAAGTACAAGACATAGTTGAAGAAGAAGTAGCTCAGCCAAGGAATGGAGCACCAAAGGATGCAGAAGCTGTAAGTGGCGCCATCCCTGTTCCATTTCCACACCTTGCAAGGAAGTCCAGGAAGCAGATGGAACTTGATCCCAAAATGGTAGAAATTTTCAAAAAGGTTGAGGTAATTGTTCCCCTTTTTGATGTTATTCAACAAGTACCTAAATATGCAAAGTTTCTGAAAGATTTATGCATACATAAAGATAAAATTAATGAATTAGAAACTATTCTTTTAGGTAGTTCTATATCTGCTTTAATGGGAGGTATACCTAAAAAATGTAGTGATCCAGGTCCATGTATGGTTAACTGTACCATTAGGGTGTAATATTTTCTGACTGCATGTGTGATTTAGGAGCGTGCGTGAGCATTATGCCATTGTCTATATATGATGCTTTGAGGCTCCCTCCCTTCAAAAGGTCGGCAGCTCGTTTTGTGTTAGCAGATAAAAGCATTATTACAGTGGTTGGAATAGCTAAAGACGTGCTGGTGAGCATTAAGGGGGCTCACATTTACCATTGACTTCTATATCTTGGAAATGCCCCCTAATGACTCAGGAAGACCATCATCAATCCTGCTTGGAAGACCTTTCCTGAAGACTTCAAAGTTCAAGCTGGATGCCTTCTCAGGAACTTACTCCTTTGAGATAGATGGCAGAGCAGTGAGTTTCAAACTAAATGAAGCTATGAAGCACCCTCCAGAAGATCATTCCATCTTCCAGTGCGACATCATTGATGAAATTGTAGCTGCAGTTCACCAAGACGAAGCAGAAGAAAGGCACATGGAGCAGGGTCCAAGTGTGGGGACACCCTTAGAGCACAATGAGGACACTTTGCCATTATCACTAGCCCCAGATGACCCAGAGCCTAACCATGAGTAGACATTGGAATTAAAGCCTCTTTCACCCCACCTCAAGTATGCTTACCTTGAGGATAATCAGAAGCTCCCAGTTATCATTGCAAGTGAACTCACTTCCCAACAAGAGGAGCAGCTGCTTAGTGTGCTGAGAAGACACAAGAAAGCAATTGGGTGGAGCTTGGCGGATATAGTAGGCATCAGCCCTCCAGTTTGTAAGCACAGAATATTCTTAGAAGAGCGAGCAAAACCTGTCCGTCAACCCCAAAGAAGACTGAATCCCACCATCTTAGAAGTTGTCAAGAAAGAAGTGACCAGGCTACTTGAAGCATACATCATCCACCCCATCTCAGATAGTGAATGGGTCAGCCTAGTACAAGTGGTGCCCAAGAAGTCTGGAGTAACAACAGTGAAGAATGAGCATGGAGAGCTCCTGACAACTAGAGTGTAGAATTCATGGAGAGTTTGCATTGATTACAGGCGTCTCAACCAAGCTACTTGCAAGGATCATTACCCCTTGCCATTTATTGATCAGATGCTTGTTTTCTTGTCAGGTAAATCCCATTACTGCTTTTTAGATTGTTATACAGGCTATTTTCAAATTCATATAGCCCCTGAAGATCAGGAGAAAACTACTTTTACATGTCCCTTTGGAACGTATGCATATAAGAGGATGCCTTTTGGCATATGTAATACACTGGCTACCTTCCAAAGATGCATGATGAGTATCTTCTCAAATGTTATTGAGAATTGTATGGAAGTTTTCATGGATGATTTTAGCGTATATGGTGATTCATTTAGCCTTTGCTTGGATAGTTTAGCTAGAGTATTAGACAGGTGTGTTAGTTCAAACCTTGTATTGAATTTTGAAAAATGTCATTTTATGGTAAAACAAGGGATTATTCTAGGACATGTTTTCTCTAATACTGGTATTTCTGTAGATCCAGCAAAGGTAGATGTCATTTTTAGTTTACCTTACCCCTCCTCCGTGAGGGAAGTCCGTTCGTTCCTTGGCCATGCAGGTTTCTACAGGAGGTTTATTAAGGACTTCAGTAAGGTAGCATTGCCTTTATCCAGACTGCTGCAGAAGGATGTTGAATTTGAGCTGAGTAAGGACTGCATGAATGCATTTGATTAGCTGAAGATCGCCTTAACCCAAGCTCCAATTGTGAGAGGACCAAACTGGAGCCAGCCTTTTGAGATTATGTGTGATTCCTCCAACCATGCAGTAGAAGCGGCGCTGGCTCAGCGCGAAGGTAAGGATCCTTTCGTAATTACTTATGCTTCTAAGACCTTAGACGCTGCTCAGTCTAATTACACTACTACTGAAAAAGAGCTTCTGGCTATTGTTTTTGCTCTGGATAAATTTCGAGCCTATTTACTTGGTACTAAGGTGGTAGTGTACTCAAACCATGCAGCTCTAAGATATTTATTAGCTAAAAAAGAGTCCAAACCAAGGTTGATACGTTGGATACTGTTGCTGTAAGAATTTGATTTAGAAATTAAGGATATGAGTGGTAACCAGAATTTAGTGGCAGACCACTTGAGTCGCCTTGAGCACATTAAGGATGACTCCATTCCTATTAATGATGCTTTTCCATTTGATAGCTTGCATGCAGTATCTGAAGTAGTCCCTTGGTATGCACCTATAGCTAATTATCTAGTTAGCCATACTTTCCCTCCTAATTTTACTAAGCATCAAAGAGACAAGCTGAAAAGCGAGTCTAAATATTATATATGGGATGACCCATATTTATGGAGGTATGGCACTGACCAGATAATTAGAAGGTGTGTGCCTCAATCAGAATTCCAGTCCATTTTAGAGGCCTGCCACTCTTCTGAGAGTGGAGGACATTTTGGCCCTCAAAGAACAGCTAGAAAAATTTTAGACTGTGGATTCTGGTGGCCTACTCTTTTTAAAGATGCTGCTGCCTTTTGTAAATCTTGTTTCCCATGCCAAATGTTTGGTAATATATCCAAGAGGGATGAGATGCCCCAACAGATTATGCTATTCTGTGAAATTTTTTATGTTTGAGGCATTGACTTCATGAGTCCATTTCCAAACTCTAGTGGTTACCTTTATATACTGTTAGCTGTAAATTATGTTTCTAAATGGGTGGAAGCAATTCCTACCTGCACTGATGATGCTAACACTGTTGTTTTCTTTGTTAGAAACCATATTATCTGTCGCTTTGGATCACCACGAGTAATCGTGAGTGATCAAGGCACTCACTTCTGTAACAGGGGATTAGCAGGACTACTGAAGAAGCATGGGATAATTCACAAAGTAGCAACAGCTTACCATACCCAGACCAATGGGCAAGCAGAGGTATCTAATAGAGAAATAAAGCGCATTCTAGAGAAGATAGTAAAGCCTCACAGGAAAGACTGGAGCACCAGACTTGTTGATGCGCTCTGGGCGTATCGGACAGCGTACAAGACACCCATTGGGATGAGCCCCTTCCGCTTAGTGTACGGAAAGGCTTGCCACCTCCCAGTAGAGGTGGAACACAAGGCTTTCTGGGATATTAAGGAGTGCAACATGGGATTTGAGGAAGCTGGCGCTGAAAAGAAGCTGCAACTAGCAGAATTAGAGAACCTGCGCCTAGAAGCATATGACAACTCCAGGCAATACAAAGAGAAGATGAAAGTTGTGCATGATAGGCACATAAAAAGGAGAGAGTTCAGACCAGGGGAGTTGGTTCTCCTTTACAATTCCAGACTGAGGCTCATGCCAGGCAAGCTGAGATCAAGATGGGAAGGTCCATACAGAGTAGAAAAGGCAGAGCCATACGGAGTCTTTCACCTGCATCATCCGTCTAGCTCCAAATTCATCAAGGTTAATGGACATCGCCTAAAGCTTTATCATGGTGAGAAGATGAAGGAACACAAAAAGCTAGAGGTCTTCCTCTTGGAAGACCCACCAACGGAAGCAGAATGAGCCTGAAGACGTCTAACTTAAGGACGTAAAAGTAAAATGCTAGGTCCTTTACAACCCACCATGGTATGATCGTTCTTTCCTCTCTTTTTAAGTTTCAATTAGTGACTCTTCTCATAATTTTTGCATATAGTCTGCATTTGCATCAATATATTACATAAATCAATATATTGCCGGGAATTTATTGACGCCGATTTTCATCCCCACGCGTACGCGTCATTTTCAAAATGTTGCGATCCACGCGTGCGCATGCCTGACGTGTACGCGTCACTTGAAATTTATGCGACCCACGCGTACGCGTGCTGTACGCGTACACGTCGCATGTGACGCACAATTCAATCAGCACACCGCCTGATTTCAAATCTCCCTCCCCCAACCTAAATTCTTTTTAATTCCTACTTCTTTTCTTCTCCCCCTCTACTCTTCTCCTGTTTTAAATTACTGCATTTATTTATTATTCTTCCTTTTCAATTTCTCTTTCATTCTTAGTTATTTATGGTTTCTTGCCCATTCTTTTCTTTTTCTTCATGCATTAATTTTTATATTGGTGTTGGAGCTTTATTTGGGTCTTATATTATTATACTCGTGCTTATGGATATATTAGAGAGTGATTTGACAATTAATATTAATTTTTAGATTGCATGCATGTTAGAGTTCTTACTTTCCTTAACATATTTTACATGCATACCAAGTGTTTGTGAAAAGCCCGTATAGCATTATGAATTCTTAATTATTCTATCTTTTCACTCTAATGCCTGTTTTTCACAAAACCCTTCCAAAATTTTATTAATTAAATATAATTGTCAATACAAACGTTCTTGTTAGTTTGTTACGACTGATAATACATTTTGGCTTTTAATGCTTGATCTACGCTACTCATGCCTTTGCCAGCATGCCAATAAACATCTTGCATTTAATTGCCTCAATATATCATGCTATATTTCTATTGATGTCCTAATTGCATGGAGTCGCGACCATTTGTTAACGACATTCTTCTTTACCGTGGCATGATTATCACTCGTACTGCCCTCTTCCTTGCTCTATCCCTTTGAATTCATGCCCCTTTCTCTTCTCCCTTTTCAGGATGGCTAACAGAAAAGGTACAGAGAGAGCCTCTAACAAGTCACCGGTAAGGAGGAGAACGAAAAGCACAAGGACCTTCAACAAATCAATTGCTCCTTCAGATACTTGAGAGGTTGGACCGGCTTGACTGGCAGGCAAAGCAAAGGGAGCTGATTGTTGGCAACCACCCACCTGAAGAAGAACCAGACACTCCAGACTCCACTTCATCTACTAGCACAGGGAGCCATGACAATCCCGACTGTGGAGATGCTGTTACCAGCCCCCTTTGTTCCTGACTGATGGCACCGAGGACGGTGCCAAGCTTTAAGTGTGGGGAGGTCGGTCAGTACCTGACTTCCGGAGGTAATTTCTTTTTCTTAACACCAATAGGTTATTTTTCTTTTGTTAGGATAGGATAGATTGCATAGAAATAGGTGTTTGCATGCATGTTCTAATTGGTTGAAAAATAATAAGTTCTTTTTAAGATCCTATTTTTGAAAAAATTTCACTAATTTAAATCAAAACTTTTGTGTTATAACTTGTTTGAAGACTGTAAATTGGAACATGAATTATAGCTAAGAACACACAACCCAGTGAGATTTTTGAACCTAATTGTATGGTTACACTATTTAACCATAATATTTTATTCTTGTGTGTTTTCTTCTCTATGACTGTAATTTTTATTTTGTTCCATCCTATATGTCCAATGTTTAATGTATTTACATACTTGCATATGATTGAGGCCATTAATTGATTATTAGCTCACTTATCCCAAATATCCTACCCTTCCATTTACCTTTGTTAGCCACTTTGAGCCTTTTAATCCCCATTTGTTCTATATTTTACCACATCACTAGCCTTAAGCAGAAAGACAAATTAAACACCCTAATTGAATCTTTGGTTAGCTTAAGATAGAGATTGTGTGTCAATTAAGTGTGGAAAAACTGTGGGAACATGGGTTAATAAGGGAATATGCTATGTTTTTACTCTGATAAAATATTGGAAATTTGGGTACCTACTCATGTGAGACCAGAAAAATTAAAAATCCATGTGCATTGATATGTTATGTTTACTTTTATATAAAAAAAAGAGAAAAAAAATAAAAGAAAAAAATATAATAAATAAAAATATATATTTTTAGCATAAATAAATAAATAAATAAAGGAATAAAATTACCCCAGTGCTAAGTTTAATAAAAGATCAATGCATATGTGATAAAATTAAAGAAAAGTTTATATATGAGTATGTGAAAAATACAAAAGTGAGAATTTTGGGTAGCTATGCATAATTTTAGAGTACGTGTGTATGTTAGGTGATAGCTTAGGTTACTCAAAGATTCAATTTATAGCTCACTTAGCCATACATATATCCTCACCCTTACCTTAGCCCCATTACAACCTTGAAAAGACTTCATGATGTTTGCATTAGTGCATTAAATATTTGTTGATTGGGTAGATGAAGAACAAAGTTTTAGAAAGCATGAATAGAGAAGACTAGAGTGGACTACCCTATACACTTGAGAGATTAGAGTGCACATACACTACCAATAAGGATTCAATGCTTGATTCTATGTTCCCTGCTTTCACGAGCTATCTTCTTACAAGTATAATTGCTTCTTATTGTATGATTTGAATTAGTGGAATTTGATTTATATTTGTCTTGATGAACTTGTTTACTTTTAACCAAGTGGACAGAAGCATCTTAGCATATAGTTGCATTCATACATAGGTTGCATTAAATTGCATTACATGAGTCTTACTTTCCCCCATTCATCATTTCTATCTCCTTGAGCTTAGCATGATGACATGCTAATGTTTAAGTGTAGGAAGGTTGATAAACCACTATTTTATGGTTTATCTTGTGCTAATTTGAGTGGTTTTTATCAACTCTTTACTCACTTATTCATATAAATTGCATGGTTTTACATTTTCCTTCCTAATTTTGTTCTATAATTGGAAACTTGCTTCCCAAATTACCAAAAAATTAATTCTCCTTTACCATTCGATGCCGTGATATGTGTGTTAAGTGACTTCAGGCTCTATAGGGCAGGAATGGCTTAGAGGATGGAAAGGAAGCATGTAAAAGTGGAAGGAATACAAGAAGTTAAAGGAGTTGCTAAGCTATCCAGCCTGACCTCTTCGCACTCAATGAATCATAACTTGAGATACAAAGGTCCAAATGAGGCGGTTTCAGTTGCGTTGGAAAGCTGACATTCGGGGCATCAAAATGATATATAATTTGCCATAGTTAACTTAAAGATAAGTGACGCGCACACGTGAATCCACGCGCACACGTGGATCTGAGCAAATCCAGCGACCTGTACATTTCTGAAATCGCCCCTAGCGATTTCTGGTCTATTTCTGACCCAGTTTTCGACCCAGAAAACACATATTAGAGGCTATAAAGTGGAAAAATTCTTTCATTCATTCAAAAATTCACAATTTTAGGTTTAGATGTAGTTTCTAGAGAGAGAGGCTCTCTCCTCTCTCTTAAGTTTTAGGATTTAGAATTTCTTCTTTCAATTTCTTCCCAATTCCAGGTTTAATGTTCCTTTAATTTAGTTTCTCTTCTACTTTTATTTGTTCTAGTACTTTGGTTTATTTATTTTCCTTGTTGATTCTATTCTTTTCCAATTTGGTTTATAAACTACATGTTAGATTTGATTTCTTATTTAATGCAATTTGAGGTATTTCATATTTATGATTTTAATTTAGCTTTTTACATTCTTAACTTTAATTGATGAATTGATTAATTGGAGACACTTGAGTTATCAAACTCCTTTGTTGATTGATAATTGAAATTTGCTGGTTGATTTGGATCCCTGTAAAGCTAATCTTTCCTTAGGAGTTGACTAAGATTTGAGGAATCCCATTGATTAGTCCACTTGACTTTCCTTTATTTAGTAAGGGTTAACTAAGTGAGAGCAATAAACAATTTTCATCACAATTGATAAGGATAACTAGGATGGAATTTCCAGTTCTCATACATTGCAATGGTTTTCATGATTATTAATTTACTTTTTTGCCAATTTATTTTCTTGTTCTCTATTTCAAAAACCCAAAAAGATACTTTTTCATAACCAATAATAAATCATACTTCCCTGCAATTCCTTGAGAGACGACCCGAGGTTTAAATACTTCGGTTATATATTTTATTAGGTTTGCTTTAGTAACAAACAATTTTTTTTGTACGAAAGGATTCTTTGTTAGTTTAGAAACTATGCTTACAATGAAAATTTATTTGTAAAATTATTTACTAGCAGAAAACCTATTCGTTCACTTCTGCTGGTGCTTCTGCATAATTTTGGGAAGAAGAGGAGAGGAAGGGGTATTTTTGTCCGAATGACGGTTTTAAAACAAACTGAAACCTTACCATTTTGTAGTAAAAAAAAAGTTGGGGACGAAATTGATTTTCGGCCTCTACGTTGGAGACCAAAATCGTACTTAACCCTTAGAATAATCATTCAAACATCTAATATATCATTGTTGATATTTTTTAATATTTTTAAGAAAATAACTAGATTTCAATATTTGAAGTTTTGAACTAATTTGGGCATTAATGAGACACTTCCCACAAAATTTGGTCATTTACCCATCATGTGAGCACAAATCACGAATATTTAAGCGTGATTTGTTGGCATGAAGGTGAAAAATCGTGATTTTTCTATGCGTCTCCGGATATGTAAATATTATATTATTTTATTTATTTAAAGAAATCCCTTATCTGATTATCTCTCAGTAGTCAAGTATCTCTAAAGAGAGGGCGGAAAAAACTGCCATGAATTGATCGATCAATTTCATCGTCATAAAGGAACATACTTCTGATAAATTTGATGCAAATAAACATGATACTTCACACTAATATGTACATTATCGTGCAACGTAATCATCAAATTTCCCGACAATTCGGAGAAAAAAGAAAAAAATACACCATACTGAAAGATGAAGAGGAAAGACGATCCATTAATAATTTCAAGGCCAAACGAAATCGACAGAGACCCGTGACTCCACTGGATTCTCCAAAATAAGCGTGTTCTCTTGAGTTCTATGGCGGCTGTTGTTGTTATTGCTGTTTCTCATAGCTGCAGCACATGATGAAGAAGAAGATGAAGACAATGAGGGAGGAGGATATGCTGCTATTAGAGATGCAGCATCCCAATCATGGTTCCTAACAAGTTCTGAAACCAGAAGAACAATCGAAGCCATAATAGAGGAATTATTATTACAAGGTTCTTTGTTTTGTGATGGAGCAGATGAGAGGGTCTTAATTTGATGTGTGATTTGAAGGAGGTAATGTCAAAACTAACTATATATAAAGAGTGAGACAAATGAAATATGGTTAGTTGTTTGAGACTTAATGCGGCAATAGAATGAGGAAATGGATTCAATTTGATTCAAGTAGGCGTGGCCTGTTGTTTTGTTTTGATGCGAATCAGAGTCAGCGGAGTGAGCGCAAAACAGTGGTTCGGTGGGTTTGTAGCCGCTGATTTCATTGCCTTGTAATACCGTCTTTTTATTTGTCAGATTGCTTTTAGCTGTATTTGTTGTTGCTTGATATTTCATTTTCCACTTGTTTTTTGAAGGGCAAGTGTCAACGCTCACAATAAAAAGGAACCGCTTTTGTGACATATATTTTTTTTATTTATCTTCAACAATAAATAAGTATTTTTTAAAAAAAATTAATTTTGATATATTATCGTTATAAAATAATTTTATATGTACATTCAATTATATAACATCACACCAGCAAAAATAATTATCTTTTATATGAATCACGTGAATGATTATATAAAAAAACGAATGTAATTTACAAATTTTACATTATCAATACATTAAAATTAAACTTTTTTTAC
>NC_029790.2:109079282-109080441 GCF_000816755.2 Arachis ipaensis | reverse complement strand
CAATACATAAAGGATGTATCATTTTTTTAAGAGAAAAGGACAAATCTATCGCTAACATTTTGATCGACAGACATTTAAGTTCTTGAAGATTTAAAAATACATTTAAGTCCCTAACATTTTCAAAATCTGGACATATTGATCCTTGAGTCTAATTTATCCAATTTTAAAATCTCTCTCATGTATGCATCCATATCAACCAAGTCAGTACAATAGGAGTTACATTTGATTTTTCTGTTAAATCTGACAGACTCAAGTGAACATGAGGGATCGATATGTCCGAATTTTAAAAATGTTAGGAACTTAAATGTATTTTTAAATTCTCGAGAATTTAAATGTTTAAAGATTAAAAGGTTAAAGACCTATTTGTCTTTTTCTCTTTTTTTAATTAAAAAATTATAACCGAAGATTGTTAGGTTGAGTATGGATGTAAGTATTTTATTTAATGAAAAAATTGTTTGGACTGGTTTAACAAGAGTATAAAAATAAAAAAAGGTGTTATTTTAAAAATATATTTTAATGGTAAGATTTTTTTTCAAATATTTGTAATAATATATGAAGAATTTAAGAGAGTATTTTGTCAATGTGTTGATAATCAAATATTAAAAAAATTACAAATATTTTTTATAGACCGTCTGTGTTAATATTCGGTAGTTTCATTCAATTTCAGATAATATATACAATTTGAGGAAGCAAGTATTCAAAGGATGTTTTCGATTTATCAGCAAACATAAACACAGGGGTCAGTTATTGAGTTATATGTTGAGTTTGAAGAATTAGAGGTTGATTTGGCGAAGCCTAACATCAACTATGGACGGTTTATTGAAAATTTTTTTTTTGTGTTTTTTTTTTCTGCACTGAACGCGGATGTGATTTCACGTTCTGAACGCATATTCACGTAAAACTAGAAATTTTAACTTTTTGCGTTTTTTTGTTATCGATGCATAATTAGTTAAAAAAAATTTATTTTCGACCTACACAGTATGTCCTTTATTTTCTTCTTTAAAAAGGAATACAAAGATCAATTTACCTTTATATCTAGTTTGATGTGACCCTTATTCTAATAGTTTTTTCTATAAAAAACTTTTAGATTTGTTTCGGTCACTACCAAAATAAAAATTTTATTGTTATTTTTTTATTTATAAATATTTTTAGTACTTAT
>NC_029790.2:109068634-109079251 GCF_000816755.2 Arachis ipaensis | reverse complement strand
CTATCAGTAGAAATGATAATGGGTCTCCACTCTCATCCCCGTTTAGTAAAAAGTCTCCCGTCTCTGTCCCATCCTCATTATGGGTCCTCGTTTATTTTCCCCACCAATTCGACCGAAAAACTAGTGAATCAGACCCTGAATCAGTCCGAATTAAACTTCTGACAGTTCTATAAATAATCTGTAGAGAACCGATCAAACCCGATCTGAGCCGAGGTAGTTGACCTGGCGGGTCAATAGAATAAACCACGCTTCTCTACATGTGGGCTCGCAGCATGTTAGATCACAGTAGAAAACCCAGAAAAATCCTTCCAAAAGACCCTCTAGCAACGCTCGAGCCTTGATATCTGCGGGCAAAGTTATCAAATCCGACCTAGACTGGCTGGTTCGACCGAAAAATTGATAAACTGGACCCTGAAGTCAATCCAAATTAAGCTTCTTACCATTTCTATAATTAATCCGTAGAGAACCAGTCAAATCCAATCCGAGCCGAGGTAGTTGACCCGATAGGTCAATGGAACAAACTGCACTTCTCCACGTGTGGGTTAACAAGTAACAACATCCTGGATCATAGTAAAAAACTTGCAAAAAAGTCTTCCAAAAGATCCTCTAGCAACACTCGAACCTTGATACTTACGGACATAGTTATCAAACTCAAATTGAACCGATATGTTCGAATAAAAATCTGATAAATCAAACCTGAATCAATTCGAATTAAATTTTTGACTATTTCTATAATTAATCCGTTGATAACCGGTCAAACCAAATTTAAATCGAACAAATGATCCAGCAGATCAATGGAACAAACCATACTTTTTCACGTGTGGGTTAGCAGCATGCTGAATCACAATAAAAAACCCACACAAAAAAAAATATATATATTTAAAAGAGCCTTAAAGCTTCATTGAGAGCTACTGTATCAGATGCTTCCTTAGTAATTATATGCTAATAATTATATATAACACCAAAGCATTGTCACTAGTTACCATACGTACTTTTATACGGAAATAAGGAAAGGAAAGGCTGAACCTCGTAAGGAAGAAAACCGTAACTCCACTAAAATTTTCGACTCCAATTTTTTGTGATTAGTAACTCCAATAAAAAATCTAATCCGATAAAAGTATTCGTATCTTTCTCCTTTATGTGTTGACATCATTTTTGTCCGGTAGAACGGTGACGTAGCTCCCCTTTCTCTTGAAGTTCAGCCCTTTAGTGTTCTTGGTAGAGGAATCAATTTTTGACGTTTTCTTCTTCGACAGCTCGATCAAAAAACTTTTTCGAAACTTTGAGTATTTTAATTTCATACGGAGGTAGGATTTCGGTAAATTCTCAATAATTAAATCTGTATTGAATAAGTGATTTGGTGTTGTGATTGATTATTAAATGAGTTTGATTGAGTTTATATTGAATTTTTGCAATATATTGATATATTTGTGAAGTTCATGGCTTGACTGTAATGAAACCAGCAGAGACCGAATTATTTTGAAAATTTCTGGTTAGAATGTCATTGAGGATCAAGTAAAAAATTGGTGAGGTTTGATGGCTAAGAGATAAAATTAAAAGTTACGAAGAATCGATAATCGATCGAAAACGGATTAAAATACAAGTAATATTTTGAAAGAAAAAGGTTCAGGGTTTCGATTTTGGTATGAGAGGGAGATTAGTAATTAAATTTTATTTTTGAAAAGTAACATTGTATTTGTATATAAAAATCAAGGTAAAATTTTGTAATTGTATAAGTTTTCAAGTATTTTGAGTAATAAGTAAATTTCAAGAGTAAAAAGAGTATTTTATAAAAGTTCAGGTTATTTTTATAAATATGAAAATAAGTGAGGGTTCAAATATAATTTTATAAAATATTGAGGTTAAAAATAGAATATTAAAAAGTTCGTGATTTAGAAAGTAATCAATAAAAGCTTAAAAATAAGGTTTTATAAACTAAGTTTTAAAAGAAGATTATAAATATTATTTTAAATACTTCTTTAAAATTACTCATTTATATTAAAATAAATCATTATTATAATTAGTATTTATTAAAGATATTATCTTGTAAGAATATCATAATGTGTATTATTAATGATAAAGCAAGCAAGTAGAGTAATCCTAAAAGTTTTAGAAAAAGGCATACTTAATTAAAGAACTTTATAATTCTTTTCTATAAGACACTTAGAGAAAGGCGAGAAAATAATGCTAAAATAATTTATATTATAGAGCAATAGAAAAAAAATATTAAAGAAACCTCTACCACAGGAGAGTAGAGAGCAAAGATTAATAGAATCTAAAAGAATTCCTGCCATAGGAGGGCAGAGTACAGAAAAGAAAAGAAAGAAAGAAAGTAAGAAAGAGAAAAGGGGATAAACAAAGATATTGTTTGGCATTGAGAACGAGCTGAGATGACTGTGTACCTGCTGAAAATGAGCAGAGATATGGTGGTGAGTCCACTGAGATTTGCTTCTAGAGATATATCGGCCAGTCCAGGGGATGGTCGCACTTATAAGATAGAGGTTGCTTACAGAGGTTATCGATACATACATTGACTAGAGAGAGCCTCACCTGTAAGACCGAGGTTGCTTACAGAGGTTATGTTTGCATACATCGGCTCAAGAGAGTCGCATCTGTAAGACAGAGGTTGCTTACAGAGGTTATGGCACTGGAAACCAAACTCAGACAAAGGTTGTTGAGTTACGTCGGGAGTGGGTCGAAACCGACAGATGAGCCCATTACCTGCACTAGGGATAGACATGCATCATGATTGTTTGAGTATATCTTCTATGAATTCTGTTTTCTATGATTGTGTATGTGTTGTGTTTGTTTCTCTTTATGTTCTTTAGTTATTGTATTTGATGCATGATTTGGTTGTTGCTGCTGACTGGGTATACTATTAAAACGGACTTAACTATACTAACAACTCCCAGTTCTTACCACTGCTCTTCCCCTTCAGAAGGAAACAGAAACTCTAGTTAAGATCACCCCTATATATACGAGGACTCGGAGAAGGATATGAAGGTGATAGAGATCTCGTCTTTTGGCTGTAATTCTAAAATAATATTATAAATAAGATTATTGAGAGTACTAAAATAAGAGTATGCTATAAAAAGAATACTAAATTAATATTCTCACGTTAATACTTAAAATTTTAAAAAAATATAACATATTTGATGAAATATTCTTATGTATATATCTATAATTTATATATTTTTTTAATAGAATAATGAGTAATAATAAATCTCAAAAAATAAAAGCAACATGGGACACGAACGTTACTACAATTTATCCAAATATGCTTGGATCAAGTTGCTATACTGCAATGTAATGGAACCACTTTTACAAAAAAAAAGTTAGAAATATGCTTTATCTCAATTTAATAGAAAAATTGAAAGACAATATGATAAGAGTCAATTAAAAAAATAGGTGGGACAATATTAAAAAAAAATAGTTAATATGGTACAAATTTTTTGGCAAATAAATGAATTTAAGATGGACTAAACATATTATTGATACACCAAATGAATGGTAGAATAAAAAACAATTGATATGTAATAGTTTATTATTAAAGTAAAAGTTTTAAGTCTATTTTTTATAATAAGTGTTGCATTGATTAGTTGTATACATATAGAAAATTTTCTATATAAAAACCTCAAAAAAAAAAATTTTTTTAAGATGAGTTAACTATATTATTACAAATTTACTTGGGTTCCCTTATTTGAGATATTACCTAATAACATAGAAGAAGATGGTGATGGTGGCAGAGCTTTAGTTAGACAATAGAAAATCATATCCCCAAACTTTTTATTAAAAAAAAATTTAACTTTAACATGAGATATTTGAGTTTAATCTTTATCTCTTATATTTGTTGAATAAATTTTAAAGGCCTTTGTTGGCTTCTTTAAAGAAGACATCAAAATTTTTCATTCTATTTTAAAAAAAATAAAATTAAATCTAGAAAGATTATGTAACAAAAAAAGATAAGAATTGTAAAGCCCACATCGGTTGGAGAGGGGAACGAAGCATGCCTTATAAGGGTGTGGATATCTCTCCCTAGCATGACGCGTTTTGACGAGTGAGTGTGGGGGGCTTCGGCTATCATCCCTATCGTCAAAGGTAAAACCATGAGGCCTTGTGTGCCAAAGCGGACAATATCGTGCTAGCGGGTGGTCTGGACTGTTACAGATGGTATCAGAGCCAGAACCCGGATCGATGTGCCAGCGAGGGCGCTGGACTCCCTTAGGGGGGTGGATTGTAAGGCCCACATCGGTTGGAGAGGGGAACAAAGCATGCCTTATAAGGGTGTGGATACCTCTCCCTAGCATGATGTGTTTTGACGAGTGAGTGTGGGGGGCTTCGGCTATTATCCCTATCGTCGAAGGCAAAACCGTGAGGCCTTGTGTGCCAAAGCGGACAATATCGTGCTAGCGGGTGGTCTGGGCTGTTACATAAGAAAACTCTAAATTCTTGTGGTTTGTCCAAGTTTGTGAACCCTATGTTGATTATAATGAAATTGCATGGATTAGATTGAAATTGTGTTGGTTAGGAGTTGAATCAGCGAATTAGAGTGCTTGGAATGGCTGGAATTATTGGGTTTGATTTGGAATCTTGGAAGCTTGAAGTGTGGCGTTTTGAGCTTAGGGAAGAATGGACCAAGATATAATTTTGGTTTCTCGTAGTTAATATGTAATGTCGCATAAAAACTTAAGCTAGTTAACCTTAGGATAAGTTGAATTATGTGATTGGTGCGTACTTAGTGGATAAAGTTAACGGATGTTGAATGGATGTGAATTGTAGTTGAAATGAGTAAGTAGTATTGAAGAATTATATGTTGAATTGATGTGGTGTAGTTTGAGTTGATGGAATTATTATGTATATACATGAATGTAGTAAATAAGATGTTGAGTTATGATGAAGTGTTGGTATTTTGGGTAACTAAATAATTGATGAGTAATGAGTTGGTGTTTGATGAGTTATGATAATGTTTGAGATGGTTTTGTTTAGGATTGAGTTGAATTTGATTTAGGAAACTTGAGTTTTAAAGTTTTGGTAAAAACAAATTTTTAACTAACTTCGGCGGACCATAACTTGAGTCTCAGATTTTGGATTTGAATGAATTTTGTTTCAATTTAAAGATTATAGAAATCGGATTTTTGTAGAGGAATTTATGGATGTCGAAAGTTGGGTACAGAAAATTGAATTTGACTAAGTTGCAGAAAAGTAAGATTTCTGGTGTGCGTGTGTACGCATGCTATCGTGCGTACGCACAGACGAGAGCGTATGGTTGAGCTCGTGCGTACTTTTGGTTTAGTATAATCTTTAAGTTAAAATCTGAGTGTCGGAGTTATAGGAATGCCTCTGACTTTTTCGGGATCTTATATATTATCTATGTGGGCACCTCTACTATGCTGAGAACCCCCGGTTCTCATTCCATACATATTTTGTTATTTTTCAGATGCAGGTCGAGAGGCATCTTATTAAGTGTTTGGAGAATTCTCGGTGGAAGCAAAGATTTCACTCTTGGGTTATTATATTTTGAGTTTAGGCTATGTATATATGTGTATATATACTCTCCACGGTATATATTGAATTTTGTCCCTCTTAGATTGGCTGTGATATCACATTGTCAGTTCAACTGCCAACCCGACACATCTCCATGGAGATGTCATCCTTCGGTCTCATAATGGGAACCCCCGAGATATCGTGCCCAGATCACAGTTCAGGATGTCAGTGCTTGCACACTATAGTGATTCTGAAGGGATGCAAGCGGGATACTCTTGCCACGGACCTCACATCTCAACATAAGCGGGATTAACCACCGTCCTTACGCCGCCGCCGTAACCTCGACAGGTGGGATTAACCACCGTCCCTGCTAGGTGCATAGCGTCTCAATAATCTCATTAAAATATTTCATCAGTGGTTTGCATAATCATTTTATTCAGTACTCAGTAGTTTACCACTATCACAATTCATTCCGAACTCATTAGTTCACCACTTTCACAATTTATTCCGAACTTATTAGTTCACCACTTTCACAATTCATTATCAATAATCACCAACACCATATGCCGCCTCCTCACTCAACCAAAACTGTCCTCAGTACTCCAGAAACTTAAGCCTCCGTTCTCTAACTTTTTACCAGAAATACCGAATTAAATTCACCTAGAACCTTCTCTATGTTTTGACATCCAAAAAAAGGCCAAACATTCTTAGATAAGTGTCACGGAAGTTTACAAGCTTGCTGGGAAGGTGAAACAGTTAAAAACAAGGTTTTTATTGAAAAACAGGGTAGTGTGCATACGCATAGAGGTGTGCGTACGCACAGAAAGTAAAATCTTCATTTTGTTTATAGGCATGATGTGTGGAAACGCCCTCAACAGAATGCACCTTCCAGCATGTGTGTGCGCACAGCTTGCAAAATTCAGTAGGTGGTGTGTGCGCACAGAGCGTGCTAGCACTTCCAATAGTAGGCATCCCCCTATGTGTGCGTGCGCACAAGAGTGTGCGTACGCACGTTTTCAAAAATACACAGGGTGTGTATGCGCACAAGGATATGCGTAGACACAAGTTAAAAATTGCCACTGATCATAGCACGCGCACAGCAGTGTGCGTGCACACATAAACCAGAAATCACAAATTCTGCAACATCACAGAATTCAGATTTCTGACACCAACTTTCAATGATCCTGTCTTTCTCTACAAAATTTAGATTTCTACAAAATTAATACCGTTTTAAAGCTCTTTGAATTACCTTTGATTTGATATAAAATTCATTCCATTTCAAAAACGGTAGTTCAATATATGATCCGTCAAAGTTCACAAAAATCCATTTTTACCAAAGATCACTAAATTCTCAAATCCTTAAAGTTCATAACCAAAACCAACTTAAAATCACACCAAACTCCAATTTACCTCATAACTTACCTTTTGTGTCACAAATCACCATTTACACCAATTTCCATTCACATTACATATTCCTCAATCTCAATTATCAATTATTTCACACTATAATATTTCTCAACTAACACAATCATCCATCATCTATATATCACCAACAATCATCATGATCAATCTTAATCTCAATCTTTAACACCATTTTATCAACATCACAATTCATCAAAACAACCCAAAATCATCAAATTATCATACATCATCATACAACAATTTCAACAACCAATTTAATACAATCCTATCCTATGAGTCACTAGCTTAAGTGTCCAGAAATATTATATATTACATAGAGGAAATTGAAACCATACCTTGGCCGATTCTCAATATGCACCAATTTACCAAAATGACCTCAACCAAATTTCCACAAGCTCTCAAGCCACCAAATCCACTTCCAAGTTATTCAAGTCACCAACATTCTCCATACAACACCAATTCAAGCTATATACACATAATTCATAACTAAATCAACCTAGAGTTTCATCAAAATTACAATTTCACAAGGGTTAAGAATAAACTCACCTTATCCAAGATTGATTGGATCAAACCCAATAGGAACCAAAGGCTAGAGTGTACCTAAACACCCAAAATCACAAAATTTTACTCAATACAAAACCCAAAAACTCAAAATTCTTAGAGCATGAAACTGGACAGGGAATTTCAAGAATCTTACCACAAGACTTAGCTAGAAATGACGGGCTTGGCGAGAGCTTCGCGTAGCCGCTGACGGCATGCGAATCGAAGCACTATAACTCGAGATATGTCCACCAGAAGTGATGAGAAGTGAATAGTGTTTTTGAAACCCCTTCCTCTCTTCTCACTTCAGCTGCAGCTCTCACTCTCTAACGGTTATGGTGGCTGAACGAGGGTCGTTAATGTGTTTTTATATGTTGGGCTTGGGCCCAATCCAACCCGTTAGCGTTTTTGGCCCGTTTGCCCCAATTTCGGATCAAACATTTAAAATTAATGCCTGATTTTCAACTCTAAATATTTTTCTAAAGTTTTCTACTGTTTTTAATTATTCTCGCACAGCATCGGACCAATTTAAGCCGGTACTGCCGGTTCATTTACCGGTTCACATTTTTATGCGTTTTTTCGTAGAAAACTACATTTTCCAACTCAGAAAAATCTACTGAGTCCGAAAATCATATTTAAAAGTTCTAATTCACATTCTAAATTTTTGGACCCTATTTTGGGAAATTTAATTATTTAATTAAACGGTTAATTAATCGCGGTTCTTACATCAGCGACATGCAGGATTATAAATAAGGTTATATATTCAACTCTAGGGGAGAAAAGTATAGTCTCATTAGGTATCTCAAGAAAGTTATACAACTAAAAAATGCATAAGATTTATTATACTTCAGTAATAATCTGATGGATAACGAATTTATACACTTACAGTTATTGTGTATTTTATTAGTATCTTTGTCAGATATTTGAGTCAGAGAAGATTGAATCACTAAATAGTAGACAACCAAATTTTGCTATACCAAAATATTACATGTTCATACATATGAAGTCAGAAACTAAAGTTGGAGATCATTTGGTGTTTAAATTCTGATTTTGTTGGATGTCAAAACAATTTTAATTCATTGCAGGTATATTCATATGTTCATTGAAAGAGTTCTTTGAAAAAATGTTGATAAGATATTTATTACTCTTTCCACTAAAGCACTTGAATATAAAACACATTTTGAATGGCATCCGATTACGTGACTACAAACACATGTCACAAATTATGAATATATATTTGAAAGACCACTTGAGTTATTTTATGATAATGTGTTAGTAGTCTAATATTTTAAATTGTTATTAAACAAGAGAATTCAGAGTGTTTAAGTGCCTAATGAGCAAATTAGCACAAACTCTATAAATGTATGCATATTTAGTTTATAAAAAACAAACGCCAAAGTCTTTTGTGCAGATACTATTCATATGAATGTCAGCGGCGAATTTAAGGGGGCTAAAGTGGCCATGATCTCACAACTAGAAAATGGATTAATACAGACAGATTTACAGACGGATTTAGTCTTTATTACAGACGGATTTTTGGTTACCAACGAAATTACCGACAGATTTTGTCCCTCTGTAAAAGCGCCGTCGGAAATTATTTACCGACGAATTTTTTTCGTCAGAAAATTACAGACGAATTTTTACCAGTTACCGATGGATTTTTCCTCTGTAAATTTTCTATCCATTTCCCAAAGGCGACGAACTTTCCGACGGATTTTTCGTCTGTAATTACAGACGGATTTTTAGACGGATTTTTTTTCTGTAATTACAGACAGATTTTCTGACGGATTTTCCGTCTGTAATTACAGATGAATTTTCCGACAGATTTTTCGTCTGTAATTTGAACTTTGAAAAATCATCCCACATTCTGATTACAGATAGAAAATTCGTCTGTAAATCCGTCAGTAAGGTAAAATAGAATTTTTTTATTTTTCTAAATGCAAAATAAACTTGTTTTCATATAAAATAAATATAAATTTAATACAAATTTTTATCTAATTTGTATTCGAATATTTATGAGAAATAAATGCTCGAATCTGTTGAGCATGTTTACCTGGCCAATTTCAAAATCATTTTGTTTTTCTTTTGGGTCCACAGACTGGCCAATCCAAACAAACACTTCTGCACTTCTTGTACAAATCAATCAAATCATTTTTCTCTGAGTCAGATCCCCTATAGTTTGCTTCAAACTCCTCAATATCAGCTTCAGTGACCTGTTAGCAAGTATCATAAAACCTTGTAAATGCAAATAAGAACTGTGCGACAAGAAATCAGAACAAAATCAGGATCTACGCAAACAACCTTCTTGTACATTGTTCTAAAGTAGTTGTGAAGATTCTTGACAACATCCCCGGCAAGGTTCTGATTTTCAGAAACAAATATAAATGAATAATGTTGATGTACATGACACGGAAAAAAATGCTGAAATGCTTATATTGCATTCTGCTGTAATAAAATCATCATAACAAGAGCAGATTCCTCCACCAATAGTTGACAGACCATAAAAGTTTAATTTGAATGAATCTAGAAAAATGCAAATTACAGATATGTTATCTTGTGGTTTCAATGTTGTAAATGCATCTACAGATACGAGAAACCAAGAACACTCACAGCATCATCAACACAACTAATCTTATCATAAATGGCTCGCTTTTCTTCATCCCCAAGAATCGAGATAACATTTTTCAGTTGCTGAAATTTTGCTTTAGCTCTTGTAAATGATTAATTGAACCATAAACATCAAATTTAATAGATGGTCAGAGGCCTAATTAGACAAAAACCTGTTTGATGCTATTGTTAAATGGAGTGTTCAAAGAGCTTCAATAGTATTTTGCTGAGAAGATACTAAATTTTTATGGATATTTCAAAAATGATGAATCTCTTAGAAGGATCACTATCACACTACAGCAAGAAGCAGCAGCAAAAGAAAAAAGATAGTGCAGTGAAAAGAAACACCAAAAATTGAAAAATCATGAGGAAAAAAGTTTCAACAACAAATTTTAAATCAAACTAATTACTAAAATAAAAAAAAAAATAAATCTAACTAAACCTAATCTAATCAAAACCTAAAAATTCACTAATCAGAAAACAAATCTAACTAAACTAATTACTAAAATCAAACTAATTAAACAAAATTAATTGAACTTAACAGAAATTAAAAGAATAAAAGAA
>NC_029790.2:109068038-109068416 GCF_000816755.2 Arachis ipaensis | reverse complement strand
TGATGTGAAATATTATTTTTATTACTTAATAATAATGTATTTTTTATTTTATTAAATTTTTTATATATACATTTTATTATTACCGATTTAAACAGTTCTACCAATGACCCAACAGTTGAACCACTGATCCATTGATCCAATAGTCCGATCGGGTCCCCACCCCATCCCTGTCACGGGTCTCCGTTTATTTTTTCCTGTGAGGGAGGCAGATACTTGCGAGTATCTATGGATATTATTAAGTTTAAATTTTTTTTTAAAATATTAACATAACCATAATAAAATCCTATACAATTTAATAAAATATATCAAATCAAACACAATTTAAATACAAATTTAACATAATAACATTCACATAAAATTTTCAACATATAAATTAAA
>NC_029790.2:109067221-109067522 GCF_000816755.2 Arachis ipaensis | reverse complement strand
ACGGAAAATTTAAATTACAGACGGATTTTTCGTCTGTAATAATTTAATAAAATGCAGCGTTCTGTCTATTTAATTACAGACAAATTTTCTGTCTGTAACTATTTTCACAAAAAAAATTAATTTTACAGACAGATTATCGATGGATTCTGTTTTTCGTCTGTAATTTATGTTAATTCTTTTTTTTTTGTTTTTCGACAAAAAATCCCTCTAAAATTCTGTTTGTATTTCCGTGGGATAAAATTCGTCGGAAATATCCGTCTGTAATAACTAGTTTTCTAGTAGTGTGATCTCTCCCAATTTT
>NC_029790.2:109065055-109065424 GCF_000816755.2 Arachis ipaensis | reverse complement strand
ATATTCAGCAAGCATAGTTAAACAGATATTCATTGCACAACATATTTACTGTACAGCATTAGAGTAAGAAAAATAGCAAAATTTTTGTTATCAGAATTAATAACTCAGGTCTATACCTCTACAGCATGGCGAATCCCGAAGAGTAATGTCACCTTTTTCTGGAAAGAGTTCCCCTGTACCTGCATTGCATCAGGAAATAATCCATAAAGTGGCTCATTTTGAAACATGGACATGCATATGGATTACCTAATCAATTTCAGAAATCACACATATATCCGATATACTTCAGCTAAGTATATGTATTGATAGCATTATGTAGCACTATAATAAATATAATAGTAACTTTTACATGCAGAAAACTGTAATCAA
>NC_029790.2:109062006-109063550 GCF_000816755.2 Arachis ipaensis | reverse complement strand
AGTCTTCATAGGAAAATAACTCATTCTGTATGTTAAAGACACAAGTACCTTATTATCAATAAACTCATCTACCATCAACAACAATATTCATGAAAAGTACCAAGAACTTCAAACTCTCATCAGTAACAGTCATCCTCTTAAGCTTAAGCTCTTCAAGAAAAGGGTACTTTTCAGCAAACACCACAAGCCAAAAGTGAATATCAGCACCCCAATTTGCAGGAACCAAGTTGAAATCNCGTACGCACATATTAAGAAATTTGGGTGGTGCGTGCACACGCATGCATGATGTGTATGCACGATGCCCTATTTTACACTAAAACTTTGTTTTCACTGTTTGACCTTCTCGGCAAGCCTGTAAACTTCCGAAACTACTGTTTTGATGAGAATTCACAATTTTGAACTATCAACTATTCCTCTAATTTTTCAAACCTCTAAAAATTCTGTTTAAGGTCTAATAGCTAGTGTTTAGGTATTTTGGGATGAGTAAGAGTCTACTAGTAAAATAAAAGGGATAATTTATGTTTTGTATTTAGAGCTGGAGATTTAGGGTTACAGAATACTGTGGGTAGGTTAACTAGAGTGGTTTAGTGAAGTGTTTTGAATTGATTAAAGAGAAGATGTCGGAGTGTAGAGAAGATAGGGTTGCATAAATATATTTTAAATTTTAATATTAACAAACTAATTTTTAAAGGAATAATTGTTTCATCTGAGCACTCTTTCTTGAAAGTACAACCCCAGGAGAAGGTGGAAGGTGAGGATCCCCTTCTTTGTTCCTCTTGGTATTGTAAAATCTCCTCCAGCGAGATGGTGGGAGATTAGGATCCCCTCCTTTGTTCCTCATGGATATATGAGAACGTTCCTCCTAAGTAAATGCAAGGGTGTGGTTTGCCCCACTTGCTCCAGGTTGGTTAGTATTGAGGCTCTCCGGGTAGATGCAAGGGTGTGGTTCACCTTACTTGCTCCGGATTATAATGATTTGAGCTTCCTGGGTAGTAGTAAGGGTTGTAGTTTGCCCCACTTGCTCCAGGATGGAAATTTTAAATTATTTGCATCTCATTCCTTTGACCCTATGTCGTAAGTGTGGCTGGACACTTATACCTTTCTGGATGATTATGAGTTTTTGAGCTTGGGGATGTGTACACATAGGGATTGTTCAGGGTTAGCTACTAGACATGTCGAGTTTGGCTGGATAACCGACAGATGAGACTCATCGGCCATAGGGTAGACATGCATCATGTACATTTGTATGACTTGTTTGAGTATGCATACTTTGGTTTGCCTAATTGACTATCCATGCTTATCTGCTATTTGTTCTACTGGTTGTAATTGCATTCTATCTGTGTTTTCTTTGCCTGTCTTGTATGTCTTTATAACTAAGAGATCCCTCATGCTAGTGGAGGTGACGCTTTGGGTAGTTCCACTGGTGATTGGGAGGTTTGGGTCGATAGGAGATGAAGAGTTAGATTAGAAACAAAATTCCTTAGATAGAGTACTGGATTTTTGGTTTAGTATAATCTTTAAGTTAAAATCTGAGTGTCGGAGTT
>NC_029790.2:109060404-109060990 GCF_000816755.2 Arachis ipaensis | reverse complement strand
ACAAGATATACGTACGGATATCACGACATATATATAGATATATCAAAATATAATAGTCATAAGATTCTAGCCGTGGCTCACGGAGTTTAAGACGGCTATTTATATATAGACAATACAGAGTTTAGAAAGTTAAAACAACTTATACAAACTTCCTCTCAATGTAAGCCTCTAGGCCAAAAATAAATACAAAAGTGAGAGATCTAAGTAAAATAATCAAAAAGACTTCAAAACAAGATAGCAATCCTCCGCTCTGTCACCATCAAGCAACTCACCGAGGTGGGTTGCAACCTGCATCTGAAAAACAACAACAGAGTATGGTATGAGAACCGGAGGTTCTCAGTATGGTAACAGTGCCCAATGATGTAAGATATAAGACTCCGGGACGCCAGAGGCAATCCTAGAACTTCATATCCATCACAAGATTCAACTTAAAGTATAACTAAAACATTAAAACATCACTTAAAACCATAATGATAAAGGGGTATTATAACTTAGTGAATTTCTAAACTAACAACTCTCCGTTGTCCCACAGCCTTCACCAACCTATCCTCCATGCGATCCCATCGCCACCGCCTTCCGAACCTCC
>NC_029790.2:109041361-109050404 GCF_000816755.2 Arachis ipaensis | reverse complement strand
AGGAAAGGAAAGGCTGAACCTCGTAAGGAAGAAAACCGTAACTCCACTAAAATTTTCGACTCCAATTTTTTGTGATTAGTAGCTCCAATAAAAAATCTAATCCGATAAAAGTATTCGTATCTTTCTCCTTTATGTGTTGACATCATTTTTGTCCGGTAGAACGGTGACGTAGCTCCCCTTTCTCTTGAAGTTCAGCCCTTTAGTGTTCTTGGTAGAGGAATCGATTTTTGACGTTTTCTTCTTCGGCAGCTCGATCAAAAAACTTTTTCGAAACTTTGAGTATTTTAATTTCATACGGAGGTAGGATTTCGGTAAATTCTCAATAATTAAATCTGTATTGAATAAATGATTTGGTGTTGTGATTGATTATTGAATGAGTTTGATTGAGTTTATATTGAATTTTTGCAATATATTGATATATTTGTGAAGTTCATGGCTTGACTGTAATGAAACCAACAGAGACCGAATTATTTTGAAAATTTCTGGTTGGAATGTCATTGAGGATCAAGTAAAAAATTGGTGAGGTTTGATGGCTAAGAGATAAAATTAAAAGTTACAAAGAATCGATGACTGGTTAGGAGTTGAATCAGCGAATTAGAGTGCTTGGAATGGCTGGAATTATTGGGTTTGATTTGGAATCTTGGAAGCTTGAAGTGTGGAGTTTTGAGCTTAGGGAAGAATGGACCAAGATATAATTTTGGTTTCTCGTAGTTAATATGTAATGTCGCATGAAAACTTAAGCTAGTTAACCTTAGGATAAGTTGAATTATGTGATTGGTGCGTACTTAGTGGATAAAGTTAACGGATGTTGAATGGATGTGAATTGTAGTTGAAATGAGTAAGTGGTATTGAAGAATTATATGTTGAATTGATGTGGTGTAGTTTGAGTTGATGGAATTATTATGTATATACATGAATGTAGTAAATAAGATGTTGAGTTATGATGAAGTGTTGGTATTTTGGGTAACTAAATAATTGATGAGTAATGAGTTGGTGTTTGATGAGTTATGATAATGTTTGAGATGGTTTTGTTTAGGATTGAGTTGAATTTGATTTAGGAAACTTGAGTTTTAAAGTTTTGGTAAAAACAAATTTTTAACTAACTTCGGCGGACCATAACTTGAGTCTCAGATTTTGGATTTGAATGAATTTTGTTTCAATTTAAAGATTATAGAAATTGGATTTTTGTAGAGGAATTTATGGATGTCGAAAGTTGGGTACAGAAAATTAAATTTGACTAAGTTGCAGAAAAGTAAGATTTCTGGTGTGCGTGTGTACGCATGCTATCGTGCGTACGCACAGACGAGAGCGTATGGTTGAGCTCGTGCGTACGCACGAGGGATGTGCGTACGCAAACTCTGAGAATTTGTAAGTTGTGCGTACGCACACTATGATGATGCTAGTGGAGGTGACGCTTTGGGTAGTTCCACTGGTGATTGGGAGGTTTGGGTCGATAGGAGATGAAGAGTTAGATTAGAAACAAAATTCCTTAGATAGAGTACTGGATTTTTGGTTTAGTATAATCTTTAAGTTAAAATCTGAGTGTCGGAGTTCTAGGAATGCCTCTGACTTTTTCGGGATCTTATATATTATCTATGTGGGCACCTCTACTATGCTGAGAACCCCCGGTTCTCATTCCATACATATTTTGTTATTTTTCAGATGCAGGTCGAGAGACTCCGTTGTCCCACAGCCTTCACCAACCTATCCTCCATGCGATCCCATCGCCACCGCCTTCCGAACCTCCTCAATCCCAATAGAATACACAAATAATACAATGCAAGTAAAGCACAAGTATAAGCATATATGTCAAGTAATTCAAATAGACAATTAGGCATGTTATACAATTAGGCAAGCAATACAAGTCGGCAAAGCAAGAAAATAGATAAAAGATGCGCATGATGAATGCCTGTCCTATCTGGCTGTGATATCACATTGTCAGTTCAACTGCCAACCCGACACATCTCCATGGAGATGTCATCCTTTGGTCTCATAATGGGAACCCCCGAGATATCGTGCCCAGATCACAGTCCAGGATGTCAGTGCTTGCACACTATAGTGATTCTGAAGGGATGCAAGCGGGATACTCTTGCCACGGACCTCACATCTCAACATAAGCGGGATTAACCACCGTCCTTACGCCGCCGCCGTAACCTCGACAGGTGGGATTAACCACCGTCCCTGCTAGGTGCATAGCGTCTCAATAATCTCATTAAAATATTTCATCAGTGGTTTGCATAATCATTTTATTCAGTATTCAGTAGTTTACCACTATCACAATTCATTCCGAACTCATTAGTTCACCACTTTCACAAGTTATTCCGAACTTATTAGTTCACCACTTTCACAATTCATTATCAATAATCACCAACACCATATGCCGCCTCCTCACTCAACCAAAACTGTCCTCAGTACTCCAGAAACTTAAGCCTCCGTTCTCTAACTTTTTACCAGAAATACCGAATTAAATTCACCTAGAACCTTCTCTATGTTTTGACATCCAAAAAAAGGCCAAACATTCTTAGATAAGTGTCACGGAAGTTTACAAGCTTGCTGGGAAGGTGAAACAGTTAAAAACAAGGTTTTTATTGAAAAACAGGGTAGTGTGCATACGCATAGAGGTGTGCGTACGCACAGAAAGTAAAATCTTCATTTTGTTTATAGGCATGATGTGTGGAAACGCCCTCAACAGAATGCACCTTCCAGCATGTGCGTGCGCACAGCTTGCAAAATTCAGTAGGTGGTGTGTGCGCACAGAGCGTGCTAGCACTTCCAATAGTAGGCATCCCCTATGTGTGCGTGCGCACAAGAGTGTGCGTACGCACGTTTTCAAAAATACACAGGGTGTGTATGCGCACAAGGCTATGCGTAGACACAAGTTAAAAATTGCCACTGATCATAGCACGCGCACAGCAGTGTGCGTGCACACACAAACCAGAAATCACAAATTCTGCAACATCACAGAATTCAGATTTCTTACACCAACTTTCAATGATCCTGTCTTTCTCTACAAAATTTAGATTTCTACAAAATTAATACCGTTTTAAAGCTCTTTGAATTACCTTTGATTTGATATAAAATTCATTCCATTTCAAAAACGGTAGTTCAATATATGATCCGTCAAAGTTCACAAAAATCCATTTTTACCAAAGATCACTAAATTCTCAAATCCTTAAAGTTCATAACCAAAACCAACTTAAAATCACACCAAACTCCAATTTACCTCATAACTTACCTTTTGTGTCACAAATCACCATTTACACCAATTTCCATTCACATTACATATTCCTCAATCTCAATTATCAATTATTTCACACTATAATATTTCTCAACTAACACAATCATCCATCATCTATATATCACCAACAATCATCATGATCAATCTTAATCTCAATCTTTAACACCATTTTATCAACATCACAATTCATCAAAACAACCCAAAATCATCAAATTATCATACATCATCATACAACAATTTCAACAACCAATTTAATACAATCCTATCCTATGAGTCACTAGCTTAAGTGTCCAGAAATATTATATATTACATAGAGGAAACTGAAACCATACCTTGGCCGATTCTCAATATGCACCAATTTACCAAAATGACCTCAACCAAATTTCCACAAGCTCTCAAGCCACCAAATCCACTTCCAAGTTATTCAAGTCACCAACATTCTCCATACAACACCAATTCAAGCTATATACACATAATTCATAACTAAATCAACCTAGAGTTTCATCAAAATTACAATTTCACAAGGGTTAAGAATAAACTCACCTTATCCAAGATTGATTGGATCAAACCCAATAGGAACCAAAGGCTAGAGTGTACCTAAACACCCAAAATCACAAAATTTTACTCAATACAAAACCCAAAAACTCAAAATTCTTAGGGCATGAAACTGGACAGGGAATTTCAAGAATCTTACCATAAGACTTAGCTAGAAATGACGGGCTTGGCGAGAGCTTCGCGTAGCCGCTGACGGCATGCTTATCGAAGCACTGTAACTCGAGATATGTCCACCAGAAGTGATGAGAAGTGAATAGTGTTTTTGAAACCCCTTCCTCTCTTCTCACTTCAGCTGCAGCTCTCACTCTCTAACGGTTATGGTGGCTGAACGAGGGTCGTTAATGTGTTTTTATATGTTGGGCTTGGGCCCAATCCAACCCGTTAGCGTTTTTGGCCCGTTTGCCCCAATTTCGGATCAAACATTTAAAATTAATGCCTGATTTTCAACTCTAAATATTTTTCTAAAGTTTTCTACTGTTTTTAATTATTCTCGCACAGCATCGGACCAATTTAAGTCGGTACTGTCGGTTCATTTACCGGTTCACATTTTTATGCGTTTTTTCGTAGAAAACTACATTTTCCAACTCAAAAAAATCTACTGAGTCCGAAAATCATATTTAAAATTTCTAATTCACATTCTAAATTTTTGGATCCTATTTTGGGAAATTTAATTATTTAATTAAACGGTTAATTAATCGCGGTTCTTACATCAGCGACATGCAGGATTATAAATAAGGTTATATATTCAACTCTAGGGGAGAAAAGTATAGTCTCATTAGGTATCTCAAGAAAGTTATACAACTAAAAAATGCATAAGATTTGTTATACTTCAGCAATAATCTGATGGATAACGAATTTATACACTTACAGTTATTGTGTATTTTATTAGTATCTTTGTCAGATATTTGAGTCAGAGAAGATTGAATCACTAAATAGTAGACAACCAAATTTTGCTATACCAAAATATTACATGTTCATACATATGAAGTCAGAAACTAAAGTTGGAGATCATTTGGTGTTCAAATTCTGATTTTGTTGGATGTCAAAACAATTTTAATTCATTGCAGGTATATTCATATGTTCATTGAAAGAGTTCTTTGAAAAAATGTTGATAAGATATTTATTACTCTTTCCACTAAAGCACTTGAATATAAAACACATTTTGAATGGCATCCGATTAGGTGACTACAAACACATGTCACAAATTATGAATATATATTTGAAAGACCACTTGAGTTATTTTATGATAATGTGTTAGTAGTCTAATATTTTAAATTGTTATTAAACAAGAGAATTCAGAGTGTTTAAGTGCCTAATGAGCAAATTAGCACAAACTCTATAAATGTATGCATATTTAGTTTATAAAAAACAAACGTCAAAGTCTTTTGTGCAGATACTATTCATATGAATGTCAGCGGCGAATTTAAGGGGGCTAAAGTGGCCATGATCTCACAACTAGAAAATGGATTAATACAGACAGATTTACAGACGGATTTAGTCTTTATTACAGACGGATTTTTGGTTACCAACGAAATTAACGACAGATTTTGTCCCTTTGTAAAAGCCCCGTCGAAAATTATTTACCGACGAATTTTTTTTCGTCAAAAAATTACAGACGGATTTTTACCAGTTACCGACGAATTTTTCCTCTGTAAATTTTCTATCCATTTCCCAAAGGCGACGAACTTTCCGACGGATTTTTCGTCTGTAATTACAGACGGATTTTTAGACGGATTTTCTGTCTGTAATTACAGACAGATTTTCCGACATTGTACAAATCAATCAAATCATTTTTCTCTGAGTCAGATCCCCTATAGTTTGCTTCAAACTCCTCAATATCAGCTTCAGTGACCTGTTAGCAAGTATCATAAAACCTTGTAAATGCAAATAAGAACTGTGCGACAAGAAATCAGAACAAAATCAGGATCAACGCAAACAACCTTCTTGTACATTGTTCTAAAGTAGTTGTGAAGATTCTTGACAACATCCCCGGCAAGGTTCTGATTTTCAGAAACAAATATAAATGAATAATGTTGATGTACATGACACGAAAAAAAATGCTGAAATGCTTATATTGCATTCTGCTGTAATAAAATCATCATAACAAGAGCAGATTCCTCCACAAATAGTTGACAGACCATAAAAGTTTAATTTGAATGAATCTAGAAAAATGCAAATTACAGATATGTTATCTTGTGGTTTTAATGTTGTAAATGCATCTACAGATACGAGAAACCAAGAACACTCACAGCATCATCAACACAACTAATCTTATCATAAATGGCTCGCTTTTCTTCATCCCCAAGAATCGAGATAACATTTTTCAGTTGCTGAAATTTTGCTTTAGCTCCTGTAAATGATTAATTGAAACACAGAGTAGCAGTTACCTATGAACACGTTCCTCCTTGACCATCTCTCAGCGTTGTACCACTCCTTGCAAACCAGTGACACAGAGCTTCTGTCCTTTCTTGATTTCAGCATCCCAATAACATGCTCAAGAACCTCATCTGGAAAACACAATGAATCTCTTAGAAGGATCACTATCACACTACAGCAAGAAGCAGCAGCAAAAGAAAAAAGATAGTGCAGTGAAAAGAATCACCAAAAATTGAAAAATCATGAGGAAAAAAGTTTCAACAACAAATTTTAAATCAAACTAATTACTAAAATCAGAAAAAAACAAATCTAACTAAACCTAATGTAATCAAAACCTAAAAATCCACTAATCAGAAAACAAATCTAACTAAACTAATTACTAAAATCAAACTAATTAAACAAAATTAATTGAACTTAACAGAAATTAAAAGAATTTTGAAACCAAAACCTGGAAGCATTGACTGGAGGAGATGATGGCTGCGGCGCTGAGAAGATATGCGAGCCAGAACTGAGTGGGGATAAAAGGAGAGAGAGAGGCGCGGTGGTGGTGGGGATAGACGCTGCTGCAGGTGGCGCCGGCGTGCTGGAGCTCACCTAAGACGAAGAGAATAGGAGCTTGAGCTTGATTTGTTCTGCGAACGAGAAAGAACGAGAGAGACAGGGGCTGTGTTCTACTGGTTCAGTGTTTAAAAGAGAGGAGAAGAAGGAGAAGGTAGATGCGGTGGTTAGGGTAGCGACGGTGGCGCTGTGAGTGAGAAAAGGAGAAGAAGAAGCTCATGCGTGCGACGGAGAAGTTCCTTGAAGGAGAGAGGAACAACTTTGATCTCTGATATTTTGTGTGTGTAAAAGGAGCTCGATTGGGTGGTGATAAAATTAGGGTTACCTTAATATTTCCGACGGAAAATTTAAATTACAGACGGATTTTTCGTCTGTAATAATTTAATAAAATGCAGCGTTCTGTCTATTTAATTACAGACGAATTTTCTGTCTGTAACTATTTTCACAAAAAAAATTAATTTTACAGACAGATTATCGATGGATTCTGTTTTTTGTCTGTAATTTATGTTAATTCTTTTTTTTTTGTTTTTCGACAAAAAATCCCTCTAAAATTCTGTCTGTATTTCCGTGGGATAAAATTCGTCGGAAATATCCGTCTGTAATAACTAGTTTTCTAGTAGTGTGATCTCTCCCAATTTTTTTTTAAAAAAATTAGTACTATTATTATTATTATAGATTAAATATATTTTAGTATATTACACACAAAAGTTTTGACTATTTTTATAATAATAATAATAACAACTGAATAGACTTTTTAAACAATAAAAATTATTAAATCAAGAGTTTAAAACAAGATAGAAGACAAATTTTTAGCAGATTATATAATTGTATATGTTGAAAAAGAGAATGCTTTAAAATTTATTTTAGATGGTAAATTGAAATTTTAGTTATGTGAAATATCGCAGAATAAATTAAAAATATCAAATTTCTAAAGTATATAGTTGAATGTTGATTTTTATATAATATAATTATTAATTTTGACCTATATACTATGAATTATATTTTGTTCACTTGTTGTTCATGTTATATTTTAATTTATTTTGTATTTAATTTGGTCTTCTCTTATAAATTTTTTGGATCTGCAACTGATGGATGTTATATTATTTTATGATATATTGGTTCAGGTGCGAGTGTGTATTTAAATGTTCATATGGTTTAGACAATTTTACAAATATATATGTTTCTAAAAAAAATATTTAGTTTTATTTTTATTCTGACTCATGATCTCTTAAAGTTTATTATAGTAGGATCAGTTGGAAATAGGCATGCATGAGATTATTTTTGCAAGTAATTTCTAAAATTTTTTATCCAAATTTAATCTATGTCGTTGAGTATATTAGTATGGTGATCATCGTGATTTTATGGTGACACTAATGTATTATGATAATTCCATAACTGATATATGAGACAGACCAAATTGTTAAAGTAATAAAAAAATAGCTTTCTAATTTGCACATAAAACAAGTCCCTAATCTATTCACAGGTAATACATATAACAATCATAATCACAGAATTAAGCTATTTCATATTAAATAACTTATATGACGGTAATTTTGTTTATTGTCATAAATGATGAATTAAATAAGTCATTATTTTTTTTTATTTGAAATTAAAAGATTAAAACTAGATATAATATTTTATTTGGATTTTGAGGTTTAATAATAAGTGTCACATTCAAATATAAATAGTGACTTCAGAGTTTTGGTCCTTAATACATCAAAGTCACCTCCGTAGCTTTTTTTTTTTCATTAGAGGGATTGCGATTCAGTCATATTAAAGATACAAAAAACTTTAGTGAAAGAAAATAAAAAAATCGAAAAATTAAATTTTTTCAATCATATTCACAAATTCAAATACACTTTTATTTTTAAGTATTTATTTTTTAATAATTTAATATAAATAGTCTTAGAGTTAAAAAATTCTAAAAATTTTCAACACATTTCCCTCTTCTTTTCTCGTATAAAAAATCACTTTACAAAAATTTGTTGTATAAAAGTTGCATATTTTTTACAAACTTAAATACAATTACGTAGCATCAGTGTGTTTAACTTTACTTTTGTTTATATATTTGAAATAAATTTCAAATTAATATGCGTTCTTAGTTATTAATATAAGATATATCTAAAATACTTTATATAATTAAAATAAAATAAAAAATATTTAAAAAAATAATTTTTACTTTAATTTAATAAAATTTTAAAATTTATGTCCCATGTCATATCATATTTGTATCAATATTCGTACATTATAGATTCTAATAAAAGAAAAAGAACACATTAATTTAGAAAATAAAAAATATTTTAGCAATATTATGAA
>NC_029790.2:109027948-109041289 GCF_000816755.2 Arachis ipaensis | reverse complement strand
GTTAGAGTTAAAATATAAAAAGATTAATACTATGTCAATATCTTAAATAACACAAATATTTTAAAATAAAAAAGGTACACGTATTTTGAAAGGGAAAATCTAATCCATTAAAAATAATATTTTTTTTATCTTGAATTGTATTTTGCTTTTATAAAGGGGAAAAAAAAGCAAAGAATAGCTACTTAGCTGAAGTAGAGAGTTTTTTTTTTTAATTATTGAAACGAGGATTTAAAGCCAAAATTACAATATAGGTTTAATTAGTTTGTTTGGTCTCTATAATTTTGTAAAATTTTTAATTAGGTTCTTATATTTTTTTTTTAATTGGATTTTTGCACTAATTTTTTTTTTAATTAAGTCCTTTTTAATAATAATTGGCTTAATTTTATAGGGATCCAACTAAAAAAATTAGTATAAAGATCTAAATAAAAAAAAATATAAGAACCCAATTAAAAAAAATTAGTGTAAAGACTCAACTAAAAAAATTATAAAAATTTAATTAAAAATTTCACGAAATTATAAAGAGCAACAGAATAATAAAACCTACAAGATATTAGCCATCTGGGATAATTATCCAGCTAAAGTAAAGAGTTTGGTGGCGAAAGAGGTGGCACCATACAAGAGACAACCAAGGTTTAGAGGCCCATGTTTTTTGAGTTGCCCAACGAATGCAGCAATCTACGTTTGAAGTATTTTATGCCGACCAAAACGATACACTTGCTAACTTTTTTTTTTATGGAAGTGAGATTAATGATATTTATAAATATTGTCATTTTTGGTAATTTTAAAACTTATAGAAAATATATAAATGAAGAGTCTGATTTTTATATTTTAAATTTTTTAATTTTTTTAAAATAAAAATTAGACAGTCTAATTTCTATATATCTTTCAAAAATTAAAATGTCTTATTTATATATCTCAAATTAAACAGTGTCACCAAAAAAACAGTGTCACATTTAAAATTAACATTTTAATCGTTCATAATTTAAAAAAAATATTATTGTCAATTTAATATTAAAAATAAAAATCCGGTGCTGTGTTCTCTGTAAAACACTAAAACCATTGAATCTTTGCCGCCACTCAGGCGGAACTTTTTCTATCAAAATTTTGTAAAACACGGTTGCCAATTTATGTGGTACTAGTTATTTGCTTTAATAATTTAGCAAATTTGTATTTTAAAATTGATAAAGAAAAAATTAAAAACAAAAGGTGTTTCGTAAGTCGTAACCAAAAAGAAAGCATTCTTTATAGATACTATCCAAACTATTCATTATTATACCAATTTGAAGCATTTTTGTTTTCTTATTAAATATTTTAATAAAAATTTGTCAAATTATTGTAGAAAAATTTTATCCTTTTCTCAGCGTACAAGTCAAGATTAATATATTGTGAATTTTGCTAGTTGTTTGAGTATTTAGGAACATTTAAATAAACTTCTTTGATTTGGGTTCTGGAGAGGGGCGGTAAGAGCAAGGAAAAAAGATTAAAAACTAAATTTTTAAAATGATTCATCGAATTAATTTACAGTTCTAATTATTCTAATTTTTTAAATTTAAAATTTGTTATATTATTTTAAAATTCATTTTTGGATATTATATTAATTTTTGAATCTTTTTGAGTCAATGAACAAAATGCTAAAATGACTTTAACTTCTTATCATGTTGGATACATGACTAATCGGTCATTTTAACGCTTAAACAAGACAAAAATGAAAAGATGAAAAAGAGTTTATATGATATGTAAATAGTTTTATTTCTTTTATTCTTTAAAACGACTTCATTTTTATCTTTTTTTTTTTAAAGAAAAAGAACTCAACACAACATGGTAGAGTATAAAGAACAAACAAAAATAAAACTAATCATTATTAACAAACTGAGAAACTCAATCCATAGTCATCTTCGATATTGCTATCAACAATCATAAGAGTCAATATCATACCTGATCTTGCCTGTAAGATAGATCGGCCTCAAGTCCTCGAGAATAGTCGAGCTATGTGCTGCAAGGTTGAACGTCCGTCTCTTGGAATCCGAATTCTTTATGTTCGTCGTGAGCGTGAGAACACGAGCAATATCAAAAGAAGGGAATGTACCTACAAAAGGCACTCCGAAACTTAAGTCAGTGTGTATTCTAGTTTACTCAGGAAAAACTTAGATCTTTGGAAATAGTTTACTTCCCTTTTATATGTGACGAGTTCTTTGTCCGTTATATTCTCGGCATTACTGTTTAACTGAATGATATCGTAACCGACCTTATTTTGTCGTTGGAACGTCGGTTATGATGGAGATGTTATTGTCGCCTAGTTATAGCTCATACTTCCGAATAGTAACGGAAGATGACGAGGTACATCATATGTTGCTAATGGTTATGGGGCCGAGTTATAACGTACAATAATGACGACCATTATTATGAGATAATGATGATCATATCACAGCCCCCAAGCTTAGCCTGAGGAAGATTTTAATGAAGCAGGTTGAGCTTTTTTTGGATGAGTTATAACTCGGTTTGCGTGGGTTAGTGGATGAGCCCCCAGATCAACTTACTTCATTAAAAGATGGTTTTGTGTTTTAAATTTGTGGTACGTAGGGAGTCGTGTCCGTTATTTTCTGATGAAAGAGAAAGAGTAATGGTTTCATTTAAGTTTGCTGATTCCCAATGTTGGGTACACTGTTTGATGTGGCTTTGGGAGTGGGGGTTATCATTTGGAACGTTTTGTTCTTTTAATTGCTTTAATCCTTTCAGATTTTTGTTGGCTTTTGGTTATATGCTTGCTTCTTTAAAGAATGAGTAAGAGAGGTATGATTCTCCTTTTCCATTTCTGATCCGTTTCTTCTGCTTTCTGTTTAATCTTGTACTGCTTTGTGAGATAATGGGTTTTGAGAAAGAGAAAAAGGATAAGGTGGATTGGTCTTATGATTGGGTAGGGGAAGATGTTAAATCACGGGTGTCACTTTTCTCTGATGAGGCGGCGGTGAGGGAGGTGGATGTTAATAAAATAGTGTGGGTGGGTTCCGGAGTGAAAGTAGAGTTGTTACCATGTAGTGTGGATGATAGAGTTTATCACCGAGAGTGGGGGTTTGGGTTCTTCTACATGCATAGTTGTGTGCTTGAAGAATTGCGGGTTAGGCTTTCGTTTACGGAGTTTGAGTGTCAGGTTCTTAAGCAGCTCAACTGCGCTCCATCACAGCTTCATCCCAATGGGTGGGCGTTTTTGCGATCGTTTGAGGTTTTGATGGAATTCTTAGAGGAGGTGCCTTCTGTGGATCTATTCTTTTCTTTATTTCAAGCTAAAGGGGTGTGGAAGGGGGGTTGGGTGAACTTCAATAGTACTCCGGGATTTGGGATTTTCAAACTTTACATGTCTTCTTTTAAAGACTTCAAAGTGATGTATTTTAAAGTCAGGAGTTCAGAGGAGGACTTCCCGTTTTTTATTGATGAAAATCTTGCTGAGAAGTTTCCTCTATTTTGGTTCTCGGAGCCGCAAAATATACTCGGCCCAGAGGTGATATCGCCGAGGAACGAGTGTCTGATAGAGTTTTTGGTGGAGAATGTTGATCGGAAAAATTTGATATCGATTTATGAGTTGCTGAAGTGGGAGGAGGATAAAGGTGCTGTTGTAGAGTATTTGGGTGAGTTTTTAGGGCTTATGTTGATGTCTGTCTTTTTTTCTGAAAAGTCTAACATGAATTGTTTTTTGTAGGTGGGAAGTATCCTGGCGTCTCTGCTGCGTCTCTGAGGACGCGGTTCAAGAATAAGAATTTGGAGAAAGAGGTATCTTCATCTAATGCTGAGAAGGTTGTTGGGACTGGCGAGGTTACGCAGCCTCGTCAAGGTCGGAGGAAGGTGATTGTGAAGAAAAGAAAGAAGTCCAACCTTGTGGATTTATCGGATGATTCTGATGAAAAAGAGTTAGGTGTTCCTCTGGAAGAGATACATGCTTTTATTGGAAATCAAAAAAGGCTTCATGATGACAAGTCATCCTAGCCTATTTTAACTAGTCTTTTTCTTTTGTTTTCATTAGAATTATGCACTTTCTTGAGCTACAAGCAAGCTAATTGAGTAGATTTTCATGTTTCCCTTGATTGAACCAACCATATATGAATTTATGCCATTTCATGAGGTTTTATGCTATATTTGTTGCATATTCTGAAAGAATGAATATCTCATGATTTTGAGCATAGCTTTGATGAGTTTGGTTGATTAATGATAGGTGAAGAAAGCTTGGAGAAAGGTTGAAGCAAAGAGGAATGGCTAGGAGTGAAGAGAGGACAATGGAATAAGTGAAATTGAACCAGGAAGCAAGAAGTTAGCCCCAACGTTAGCCCCCTAACTTGGAGGCTAAGTTGGAACTTGAAATTTCCTCCCTGGCCATCCCACGTTTGCGCCAACGTTAGCCCCCTAACTTGGAGGCTAACGTTGGCACATGAATTCCTCCCTGGCTATCCAACGTTTGCACCAACGTTAGCCCCCTAACTTGGAGGCTAACGTTGGCACATGAATTACAATGGGGAAGGAGCCAACGTTTGCACCAACGTTAGCCCCCTAACTTGGAGGCTAACGTTGGCACATGAATTACAAAGGGAGAAGGGGCCAACGTTTGCGCCAACGTTAGCCCCCTAACTTGGAGGCTAACGTTGGCGCCACTAGCACAAAGGGAAGGCCAACGTTAGGGTCAAAGTTAGACCCCTAACGTTGGCACCAACGTCCAAACCAGAAAAATGTGCCAACTGATATGAAAAGTTGGAGCCAAAGTTAGACCCCTAACTTTGGCTCAAACTTTTGGTCCAACTTTTGCTAACCTCAAAACCGGTTCAATTGGTTCACTTCGGTTCTTCTCCAAACTTCAAGAGCAATCAACCAAGGCCTCTTTCAACCCAATTCCACCAAGAGCAAAGGCCCAACTCAAGGCTTGAAAATCATTTGAAGAAAGTGTATAAATAGGATAGAATTCAAGTTCTTCGGGGAGCTTTCCTTTTAGAATTTTCATAATAGTTTTCGGAGAGCTTTTGAACTTTAATTTCTTTGCTTTCATTGCTTTCATTTTCAATTTACACTTGTCTTGGATCTTGGATTGGAGAATTGAAGAAATTCTGTTTCAATCTCAATCTTGGATCTCTCTGTTTCTTTACTGTTAATTGAATTTCATTTCCGGTTCATTGCTCTTCATCTATTCTCTTTGCAATTTACAATTCCCTTGCAATTGTTCTTGTTGGATCTAGGAAGGCATTGAGATCTAGACTTGGTTTTCTAGTCTCTGGGCCTTGAGATCTCAATTTTACATTCTCTGTTTCTTGTTTTTAATGTTCATTTATTTTACTGCTTCAAGATCCGGTTCAATTCCAATTCCCTTTCCCTCTTCTGTTTGATGCAATTTAATTTTTCCTTGTTTAATTTCTGCAAATCCACATCCCAATCCCCTTTACATTTCAAGCAATTTACATTCCTTGCACTTTAAGATTCCGCAATTTACATTTCTTGTACTCTAAGTTTCTGCCATTTAATTTCTTGTTCCTTAAGATTCAGCAATTTAATTTCCTGCATGGAGTTCTGGGAGATTTCCAGGGGGATCATGGCTTCTGATCCATATACCAGCCTGAATGGCGTTTCCTTTGTTGATGTTTGTGGGGTGGTGTTGTATCCCCAGAGTACCTCGGGTATTAATTCGGCCCACAGTCCTTTGGCGTCATCTAGTTTTTTCTTTAGTGCATGCAGGATGACCTTGTTTGCGGCCTCAGCTAGTCCGTTTGCTTGAGGATGTTCAACAGAGGCAAAGTGTTGCTTTATTTTGAGATTCTGCAAAAAAGATTGGAATTTCTGATCGGCAAACTGGCGACCGTTGTCAGTTGTGATATGTTGAGGTATGCCGAAACGGCAAATAATGTTTTTCCAAACGAATGAAATCATTTGTTGTGATGTTATTTTTGCTAGAGGTTGGACTTCAACCCATTTGGAGAAATAGTCAATTCCGACAATAAGAAATTTTACCTGGCCTGGTGCCGTGGGGAATGGCCCGAGTATATCCAAACCCCATTGGTTAAACGGCCAGCTGATATCTGAATGATGCATTTGCTCGGCAGGGATGTGTATCAGTGGTGCGTGTCTTTGGCAATTGTTGCATGACCTTATTTTCTGTTGGCTGTCCTGTTTCAAAGTCGGCCAGAAAAATCCGGCTCGGAGGATCTTTGATGTTAGGCTTCGAGCCCCTGTATGTGTGCCACAGATTCCTTCATGTGCTTCTGCTAATGCTAGGTCGGCTTCTGATTTGTTGAGGCATTTGAGTAGAGGGCGAGTATATCCCCGTCGATACAATGTTCCATTGAGTATTGTGAAGGAAGATGCTTGCCGTCGAAACTTTTTATCGCTCTCGACCCCTTCTGGTATATTACCTGTTTGTAAATAGTGTATCAAGTCGTTCCTCCAATCTGTTTCCTGTGAAACACTTAGCATATTTGTCAGAGTAACAGTGGGTGATGTTATTGTGAACTGTTGCAGTGTAGATAGCTCGGACTGTGTACTGCCGAGCTTAGATAAGATATCCGCTCTTTGATTTTGTTCGCATGGTATATGTTCTATTTCAAATTTGAAAATTTTTTTTGATAATTTTTTTACTAACAGCAAGTATTTAGAGAGTAGAGGATCTTTTACCTGGAAAAGGTCATTTACCTGCTGTACGACTAACAAAGAATCACAGTATACCTTGATCGTCGAGATTTGAAGATCTAAACAGAGTCGGAGTCCGGCGATTAGTGCTTCATACTCGGATTGGTTGTTGCTCGCTTTGAAAGCTAAGTGTATTGAGTGTTCCAATATGAATCCATCCTCGGCCTCCAGACGAATTCCTGCACCACAGCCTCCGTTATTTGAAGAGCCGTCCACATGTAAGATCCATTGTTTGGCATGGTCTTCCTCGGATGGTATTGTAAGCTCGGCGATAAAATCTGCCAGGAATTGTGACTTGATCGGTCCTCGGGATTGGTATTTGATGTCGAACTCAGATAGTTCGACTGCCCATTTTATGAGTCGTCCTGCAATTTCTGGTTTGTGTAACACTTGTCTTAGTGGGTGATCGGTTCTGACATGGATAACATGGTTTTGGAAGTAAGGTCGGAGACGTCTCGCCGAGAATATCAGTGCTAGTGCGAGCTTCTCAATCCTTGGATAATTGAGTTCGGCATGCTGGAGAGTCTTACTGACAAAGTATACTGGATGCTGAACTTTGTTTCTCTCTGTAACAAGGGCTGAGCTTATTGACCAATCAGTAACTGACAGATATAGAAATAAATCCTCCCCTTGTAGGGGTTTTTGTAATATCGGCGGTTGTGAGAGTGTTGTTTTTAATTTTAAAAAGGCCTTCTCACAATCGTCGTTCCATTCGAATTTATTTTTCTTTTTAATTGCTTGGAAAAAAGGAATAGAAGTTGAAGCAAGGCAAGGAACAAATCTGGAAAGTGCAACGAGTCGTCCTGTGAGGCGCTGAACTTCCTTGACTGTTTTAGGGCTGGCCATGTCCAATACAGCTTGGCATTTGTCTGGATTTGCCTCTATTCCCCTGCATGTCAGCAAAAAACCTAAAAACTTTCCCCCTTGAACGGCGAATGCGCATTTTTCGGGGTTGAGACGCATGTTGTACTGGCGGATCTGGCCAAATATTTCTGTAAGGTCGCTGATATGGTTATCTCCGATTTTTGTTTTGGCGACCATATCATCGACATAAACTTCGATATTCCTGCCGATTTGTTTGGCGAATATCTTATCCATAAGGCGTTGGTAAGTTGCACCTGCGTTCTTTAAACCAAATGGCATAACTTTATAACAATAGTTACCGAAATCAGTGATAAAAGCTGTTTTATTTTGATCAGAGGGGTGCATCATTATTTGATTATACCCTGAATACGCATCCATAAAGCTTAAAGTAGCGTAGCCTGACGCATCGTCTACTAAAGAGTCTATGGATGGTAGGGGATAAAAATCCTTTGGGCATGCTTTGTTTAAATCAGTGAAGTCGACGCACATGCGCCACTTACCGTTTTGTTTTCTTACCATTACCACATTGGCTAACCAGGTGGTGAATCTGATCGCTTTGATAAATTCGGTGTTGATAAGCTTTTGTGTTTCTTCCAGTGATGCTCTCTTTTTCTCTTCGCCGAGTTTGTGTTTCTTCTGTTGCACCGGTCGGATTGTCGAGTTTATTGCTAGTCTATGACTGATAATCTGTGGGTCGATTCCGGGTATGTCTGATGGTGTCCATGCAAAAAGGTCGGCATGTTCTTGCAGGAAGGTAGTTATGGCCTGCAACTCGGATGCATTGAGTGAGGTACCTACATACGTGAATTTATTAGGGTTATTGTTGAAATACACTTTTTGTAGGTCATCAGAGGGTTTTGGGCGATCGAGGAAATCAGCTCTTGGGTCCAGTTCGGCTAGCGTGTGCTCCTTTTGGTTCAGGCCGACGTTGTTGACTTGTTGCGTGGAGCGATTTTGGAATTTCATGCTGATGTTGTAACATTGTCGTGCCTCTTTATGGTCGCCATGAATTGTTACAACCTGGTTGTCCTGCAGAGGAAACTTTACACAGAGATGAACTGTAGATACAATGGCGCCGAACTTATTCAAAAAAGGTCGGCCGAGAATAATGCTATATGGGCTGAAACAATCGACTACTAAATATTGAATATCATTAGTTTTTGAAAGAGGTTGCTCACTAACCACACTGATCCGAGTATTGGAACTCGTTCTCCCGAGAAGCCGACCAAGTCTCCTCCTGTGGACTGTAGCACGTTGTCGCTGAGCTTCATCTTTTGAAATGTGGAATAAAACAGAACATCGGCACTGCTCCCGGGATCCAAGAGTACTTTTTTCACTAATAGATCCCCTATCTGGAGGGTGATTACCACAGGGTCGTCCAAATTTTGTATATTGGAGTTAAAGTCGGCCTGTGTGAAAGTGACTTCTGGTTGTGGGTTAGTGATTGCTACATCTTGTTTCGGTCCTTCTACCGAGCATATTGCTCTGAACGACCTTTTCCTTGCCGAGTTTGAGTATCCCCCACTTGCATATCCTCCTGAAATACAATTGATTATACCTCGTGGTCTTTCATATTGGCTTGAAGATGCCTTCTCTTTTCCTCGGTGTTGTTCAGAGAGGTCGTTTGTTGTGGAACTGGGGCCGCGTTTTTGGATGTGACCACCGATGTATTTGTCTAGGTGTCCTTGTCTTGCTAGTCGTTCTAAGAGATCTTTGGCGACCACACAATCATCGGTATTTTGGCCGTGTTTCTGGTGGAAAGCGCAGTACTTTGACTTGTCCACGTTCTTTGTATCCTGGTATGTGCCGGCCTTTCTTGGAGGCTTAATTAGTTTGGAGTTCAAGATCTCCTTGATTATGTCTTCCCTCTTAGTGTTAAACTGCGTATAAGAATCAAATCGAGGTGTTAGTTTAAAACTTTTCTTAATGGTTGAGCTCTTATCTTCTTCACGGAAGTGTGACTTGTCAGACTTCCGAGCTTGTCTGAGCTCCTCGATGTCAATTTGTCCTTTTGCTTTCTCTCGAAATTCTGCTAGGGTCTTTGGTTTTGCTACTGCGATCGTCTCCTGGAACTTCCCAGGTCGGAGGCCGCTTTTAATTGCGTGGAGATGGACCTCGGGGTGGAGATCTGGTATGCTGATTGCGACCTTGGTAAAGCGAGTCATATAGTCCTTTAAGCTTTCGTTTGGTCCTTGCTTGATAGTGTTCAGGTAATCGGAATCGTGCAAGTATATTGCAGATCCGGCGAAATGTTCTTCAAATAACTTCGCCAACTGATGAAAACGCGAAATGGAACCTGCAGGCAAAGCACACAACCAATCAAGTGCAGGACCGTCTAAATAATTCGGAAAACAACGACATAAAACTATATCTGATGCACCATTGACGATCATTATTGATCGGAATTTCTTTAGGAACTTCCTCGGGTCTCCGAGTCCATCATAAGGCGTGAGAGTCAACGGCAGAGTGAACCTCTTCGGCAGTTCGAAGTTCATTACTTCTTTTGTAAAGGGGCCTACAGGGTCCTCGGACTCTTCTTTCTCGTCTTCGGGCTGCTGCTCTTCGTGTCGAGCAGTTTCTGAAACATGAGTCGGTTGGGACTGATGTTCCTCGTCCTCCGCCTGTTGGCGATGAGCATCGTTGTGTTCAATCCGAGCATGATTTAGTTCAGCAATTTGAGCAGCCATTATTTGGTTCTCGTTAGCCATTCGCTGATTAGCTTGTTGTAGCTCAGCTACCATTCGCATGAGTTCGGACAGTGAAGGAGGCGGTACGTCAGCCATGGATGCAGATGGAAGTGATGGGACCAAAAGAAAAAATATGATTTCCTCGGCCCCACGGTGGGCGCCAATTGATCTTGCCTGTAAGATAGATCGGCCTCAAGTCCTCGAGAATAGCCGAGCTATGTGCTGCAAGGTTGAACGTCCGTCTCTTAGAATCCGAATTCTTTATGTTCATCGTGAGCGTGAGAACACGAGCAATATCAAAAGAGGGGAGTGTACCTGCAAAAGGCACTCCGAAGCTTAAGTCAGTGTGTATTCTAGTTTACTCAGGAAAAACTTAGATCTTTGGAAATAGTTTACTTCCCTTTTATATGTGACGAGTTCTTTGTCCGTTATATTCTCGGCATTACCGTTTAACTGAATGATATCGTAACCGACCTTATTTTGTCGTTGGAACGTCGGTTATGATGGAGATGTTATTGTCGCCTAGTTATAGCTCATAATTCCGAATAGTAACGGAAGATGACGAGGTACATCATATGTTGCTAATGGTTATGGGGCCGAGTTATAACGTACAATAATGACGATTATTATGAGATAATGATGATCATATCAATACCACTCTTGGTAGCTTTTAATTGTTCTATTGGTGACTTGTGCTACATTCGAGTACTTATTTTTAAAGATTCTATCGTTTTTACCTTATTTGTGCCAAAATAAAATGATATCGTTTAATCCTATGTCTAATGTAACAAATCAGAGCCAACTCAATATTTTGTTTGTTGACCCAATATTAAAAAGGATTTAAAAATTAATATAATATCTAAAATTAGATCTCAAAAATTAGTATAGTAAATTTTAAATTTGTAGAATTAAAATAATAAAAATTATGAATTTCAAAAACTACTATAAAAATTAAGAGATTTCTGTTTATCAAAATAAAACATTGAAATGTTTGCTAATGTTTCATAAAATTTAATTCAATTTTCCCTTAACTTTGAATAAATAATTGGCCTTTTATGAGATTATGTAATTATGTTAATTGTAATTATATTATTTAACTCATTATGTACAATACTATATTTTCTTCTTTTTTTTTTTTCGTTACAAGAGACTCAAAATCGAATTATGGAAAAGAAAAAATCTAATCATTTTAAGTGATATCAACTATAGTTGTCATAATCGAACCATGATTGGATCGATTAGATTATTGGTTTAATAATTTACTGGTTTAACTGATAAGTTACTAGTTGACTCGGTCCAACATAAATAAAAAATATAAAATAATCAAAGACTTACATTGTCATTATATAATAAATGTACTGAATATGTTGTTTTATCTTTATTCAAAGTAAAAAGTAAATAGAAGAGTTTGAAGTCTATAATATTCTTGAACCATAGGGAAGGAGAAATGAAAAAAATAAGAACATATATAACTGTAATAATAGCATATTAATTTTACACTAAATTTTATTCATAAGGCTAAAAAAAATTTATCGACAACCTAGTATCTTATGGAAATGGATCCTCTCCATTTTTTTAACTCTTGAGAGAATAAAGTATGATTTCTCACCTTTAATTCTATAAGTGAGATCAAAATTAAATAGGAGAGAGAGTGCAATGAAAGGTGAGATCAAACACTAGACACTATCCAGTTTTTTTTCCACTGGAGATGATCCACTCCCGTATCTTACTAACTTCATTAGAAAAATAATTGGCATATGATGTTGTGCTCCTTGTTACACATTTCATCTCAAATATGAAAACAAAGTTATAGATAAATTAGTTATATCTACAGTAAATATTTATACAAAAGTGTAAATCATAACATGTTATTAAAATGAAAAGAATATTATTCTTACCTAAATATTATTAAAAACTTCTTCAAACACGATATTTGTTGTTGATGACTTTGGATTGCCGTCTTCGTCTAGAATTAAAACCCTGAGGCCACTGCGACTCTTAACTCTTGACAAAGCAACATAAAATTGTCCATGGGTGAACACTGATTTTGGCAAATAAAATTCTACATGTGATAATGATTGACCCTAACTCTTGTTAATGGTCATTGCAAAGCATACTGTTAATGGAAATTGTCTCTGTTGGAACTTAAATGGAAATCCTGAATATGAAGGGATCAAGTTCATTCTTGGAATGTACACTTTATCTCCAATATTTCTACCGGTCACTACCGTCGCTCCAATTACGTTGCTGTCAAGTTCGTTAATTATTAATCTTGTCCCGTTGCATAAACCTGAAGTCTGGTCTATGTTTCGCAGTAGCATTACAGCGACTCCTGGCTTCAAAGTCAACTTGTGATTGAATAGTCCGGAACATTTGATGTCATTTAGGAACTCTGGTGTGAACCACTCTTGTTGTACATCTTCATTCTCATCGGCTTGACATGTTGTGTCAGAACTCAAATACTCCTTTTCCATCCCTGAAAAGATTGTCAAGACAAAATCGTTTATCTTCTCGACACTCTCAAGCGTGGGTTCAAGAATTGCCACTACAAGATTTTTATTTATTTATGGAGGTTTTTTTTCTATTTGTGGAGGTTTATAACCCCCATCAAATGGTTTGTGGAGGTTTCTAAAACCCCCAAAATTTAAGGTGCCACGAGGTCTTTTGTGGGGGTTTTTAAAAATCTCCACAATATACTATTCAGTGGGGGGGGGGGGTTTGTGTGTATTTAATGGGGGTTTTATATTACACTTTTGTGAGAGTTTTAAATCACTTTTGTGACAGTTTAAAACCCCCACAAATTGATTTTTTAATTTTAAAAAATAACTATTTTGTGAGACTTTTAAACCTCCACAAACTCTATAATTATTTATTTATTTTTAATTTCAAATTATTCATTAATCTTATTTCATTTACATATTCTCAAATTAAAAATTTATTTTTTAATATCAAAATTTAAAAACTAAATCTTTTATAACACAATTCCTTAATATAAAACATAAATCTATATATAAAAAAATTCTCAATGTCAATAGTTCCAATCATAATTCCATATGGTATTGTTCTAATTAACTATATAAAAGAATAGAGAGATACTTCGATAATCACATAAGAAAGGCAAAACATTGAGTAATAC
>NC_029790.2:109004073-109026775 GCF_000816755.2 Arachis ipaensis | reverse complement strand
TTGGTAAGTTCTAACCAATATTTATTTCTAAAAACATTAGTGAAGATATTTTTAATGGTAATTTTTATATTATTTATTATTAATATATTATGTAATACCCTGCAGAAAGGAGATATATGGGATACACCTACACTTTTTCTCAACCTAATTGATAAGACATTTCTCTTCATCGTTGAAGTTCAAATATCTGATAATCCACATTTTTCACCTTCTTATAAAGTTAAGAAGATGACTGATAATCCACATTTTTCACTTTCTATTAAAAATTAGTTTATTTTTCTCTTCTTTGGTCATTAGTAGTATCTAATTTTTAAATAATAATTAATAACTAATTATAATTTTAGGATGTTGACTACATCGATGGTTTGCTTCCAATTTCAAAGACATCCTCAATCATTGAAGGGGAAAAAGTAGAAGGTGCTAAGGTATTTGTTCAAAAAATGAATCTTTTGTTTATTTATTTTCTCAAAGTTAGATCTTTATTTTATTCAAAAAATATTATTGAGATAAAATTAAAGGTGAGAATGAAGTCTTTAATTTAACGTAGTATTTTGTACAGAATTTGTTACTTGAATTCTCCAATGAAGTTGCGGACAATGATGAATCCGAAGTGTTGAAAAATGCTATTACACCAGCCAAGCGACTATCCTCAGAGTCGGAAGATTTGAAGGTGCAAGGAGATACCTCAATCTGCAAGAAGATCAAGCACTACAAGATTTTTATTTATTTGTGGAGGTTTTTTTTCTATTTGTGGAGGTTTATAACCCCCATCAAATGGTTTGTGGAGGTTTCTAAAACCCCCAAAATTTGAGGTGCCACGAGGTCTTTTGTGGGGGTTTTTAGAAACCTCCACAATCTATTTAGTGGGGGTTTTGTGTGTGTTTAATGGGGGTTTTATATTACACTTTTGTGGGAGTTTTAAATCACTTTTGTGACAGTTTAAAACCCCCACAAATTGATTTTTTAATTTTAAAAAATAACTATTTTGTGAGACTTTTAAACCTCCACAAACCCTATAATTATTTAATTTTTAATTTCAAATTATTCATTAATCTTATTTCATTTACATATTCTCAAATTAAAAATTTATTTTTTAATATCAAAATTTAAAAACTAAATCTTTTATAACACAATTCCTTAATATAAAACATAAATCTATATATAAAAAAATTCTCAATGTCAATAGTTCCAATCATAATTCCATATGGTATTGTTCTAATTAACTATATAAAAGAATAGAGAGATACTTCGATAATCACATAAGAAAGGCAAAACATTGAGTAATACTTAATAGAGGCTGAACTCAATCCAAGTTTGGCTTCACAAAAGCTTTAACATTTATACATACATAACAATCAAACTTATCAAAAACTGAACTATACCGTAAATAATGAAATATGCATAGTTGTAACATTTGTCTAAATAGGAGCTTTTCCATGGACAAATATAAAGGTAAACCTTTGATGGTCCAGCCTCATGAAGAAAATTACAAGTTTTCCGGCCATCATTTTCAGATTGAATCCTACAATAATAAATACAATGAATAAATATGCAAGTAAAACTGACATATTCGTATAGATACACAAACAGAATAAATAAGTAAAACCAAGTTTAAATGGGATAAGATTAGAGCCAGCTCTTAAACTTTCTCATCAGTATAAATAGGCTCTGTGGGGCAAGCAAGACATGTCAATGTGACATCATATGTGTCTCCATTTTAATGAAAACTAGGATGAATAAAGGAGGCCTGAAAGTATTTGGGAATAACAAACCTCTGACGATAAATAGATTCCTGAGCTTTTCCATGAACTGCTTTCATATGCATGTTGTGCACTTGCCCTTTAGCATTAAGTTCCTTTGCTAGGGCTTTATTGCCAATAAGATAGGCTTGCCGTGCCTGTTTCCAAATTATAAACAATTGAACTAAAAGATTTATATTCTTTAGAAGATTTATATTCTATATGAATGAAATGAAAAAGAAAAGACACCTTTGGAATCCGAAAAGGATTTTTTGCAGCATATTCACACAATTTGGCAATCTTCCTTTCACTTGGGGGCTCATCCTGAGAGACATCATAAAATATGAGTGTCTGGGCTCCGTCACTTGTCTAATTGAATGGTAAAGTATAAAAAAACACCAATTCAACAAAATTGTTTGATTTATTAGTCTGTTAGAACTAGAATCATATCTCTTCAAGCCTATATATATACATATACCATTGTGCGCTACAATCAAGAGTAATTAGCGGCGAAGCACACATAATTAACAAGGAGGTTCAACATGAGCAAAGAGATAATATTCAAATTTACTCATATTTGACTTATTTAGAAAAAAATGGAAATTTTATGCTTAAACCTAGCTAGCATGATCTATTTGAGACTTAATGTTAGGTTAGGGGTTCAATTTCATCTTGTACAACTGGACAAGGTATCAAAAGCCAACCACTAATTTCTCACCTTCTTCAATATGCTTAAAACCTATGGCTGTAAATGTTTCTATCTGTCTACAACAACATAGATTCACAATATCTAAGCAAACCAAGGATATTCAAGTTATAAAATTTGTAATACCAATGCATAGAAATTAAAACCACTAACCTTATTGATGCTGGAAACTAATTCCTGCAAGCCTTCATTCTTTCATCAATCCTCTCATGACGTAACTACATTGCATACGAGTAAACATGACAACATACACCTTATTATTTTTTCGGTTTCTTTTTATTCGATTACGATTTAAAGATGTACAAAAGTCGAGCAAGAATTAAAAGCAAAGCCATTTTTCAAGCAATTTAATGTCATATTAGTTACCAAGAACCTGCGGATAAATCACAAGTTTTAGTTACCAGGTTGTACCTACTTTTCATGACAAATACAAGAGGATGTAAGGTAAAGTTCTTCATACTCACATGGATTTTGTTGTAGTCTAAGGCTCAAGGAAGATTATCACATTGATTTTCTTGAAATCAAAGTCCTATACAACAACACACCCTAAATCAAAGACTTTATCATAAATAGTATAAATCCTATTATTTGCCGATAAAAATAAATAAAATTAAATACAATCTAAAAATTAATAACCTTATAAATTACGTAAATTTAGAAAAAATATTTAAAAAGAGAGAAAAAATGAAAATACTTCTATTATGGAGAAACAATCTAAAAGATAACAATGTAAATTGAGTAAAGAGAAAATTTATAAATGTTGCAAGTAAAAAAATTTAAATTTAAAAATCGAAATGGTTAAGGAGTCAATTAATTATGAATTAGTATTAGAATTTCAAATTTCAAAATTTTAAATAGAGTTTCGTAATTAGATAGTACAAATTTTGTCGAAACAACATTAGATAGTACAAATTTTAAATAGAGTTTCCTAATATAATTTTCTAAATTAATTCAATTTTGTCGAAACAACATTAGAAACAGAATTCAGTATAGAAGAATGTCAAATTAAAATTTTTTTTAAATAGTATAAATAACCTCACATTTTAATAAGACGAATAATTCTATTTACTTTAATATAATCTTTTGTAATTAGCATAGTAGCTTATAAATTATATTAAATTTTAAAAAATATTCTCAAACCTAATTGCTTACTTAAAAATTAAAAAAAAAAAGTTTATTTGAATTTAAATTTAAAATTTTAAACATAATACTTTAATTAAAAATTATAATTAGATTTTTTTAAAAATAAGTACACATTAAAAATTAATAACTAACTTAATTGTATCAACAATAATACAAATGAGAAATTTATAACTTTGTGACATTAAATACTAAATTAGAAATTAACAGAATATCAATGATGTGAATCGAATTAAAAATAAAACCACAAGTAATAACCAAATAACTTCAATTTATATTTAAAAAAAATTCTAAATTCCAAACATAAAAATTGAAAAGAACTACAAGAAAAATAACAACTCAAGAAAAGACAATGTTTCCACCAAAACAAACATATGCTTGGCATTATTCTATTAGATAAACTCTAAAAGGAATTTCAAAACATGTGCATCTAAATTCTCAAGTTTCATTCTCAATCTTGATCTTCTTGCAAGTTGAGGTATCTCTTTGCACCTTCGAATCTTCTGACTCCGAGGATAGTCGCTTGGTTGGTGTAATAGCATTTTTCAACACTTCGGATTCATCATTGTCCGCAACTTCATTAGAGAATTCAAGCAACAAATTCTGTACAAAATACTACATTAAATTAAAGACTTCCTTCTCACCTTTGATTTTATCTCAATAATATTTTTTGAATAAAATAAAGATCTAACTTTGAGAAAACAAACAAACAAAAAAATCATTTTTTGAACAAATACTTTAGCACCTTCTACTTTCTCCCTTTCAATTTTGAGGATGCCTTTGAAGTTGGAAGCAAACCACTGGTATAGTCAACATCCTAAAATTATAATTAGTTATTAATTATTATTTATAAATTAGATACTACTAATGATCAAAGAAGAGAAAAATAAACTGATTTTTAATAGAAAGTACACTTATAACTGTACTCACAATTTAAATAGAGTGAGCCTTTTCTAATTTATTTATGAGGTTTACATTATCAGTCATCTTCTTAACTTTATAAGAAGGTGAAAAATGTGGATTATCAGATATTTGAACTTCAACGATGAAGACGAAGGTCTTATCAATTAGGTTGAACAAAAGTGTAGGTGTATCCGATAGATCTCCTTTCTGCAGAGAATTACATAAAATATTAATAATAAATATGTTTAATTATTCTGTTAGTCCATATAGTTTCTTGAAATTTTCAATTAGGTCCCTATACTTTTTTTCTTTTTAATTGGGTCCCTGGACAAAATTTTTTTTTCAATTAAGTCCCTCTTAGTAGTAATTGGCTTAATTTTATAGGGACCCAACTAAAAAAAATTGGCACAGGGATCTAAATAAAAGAAAAAAAAGTGTAGGGACCCAATTAAAAAAAATTTTGGTGCAAGGACTCAATTAAAAGAAAAAAAAGTATAGAGACCTAATTGAAAATTTTGCGAAACTATAGGGACCAACAGAGTAATTAAATATAAAAATTACCATAAAAAATATCTTCACTAATATTTTTAAAAATAAATATTAGTTAGAACTTACCAATAGGAGTGGATCAAGTATCTCTACACAGCTCTTTCCCGAAACATGTTTTGCCTCCTTGTCAAAAACTACGAAACATGCACAGTCAGAGTCATCAATGACACCAAGCTTTATTCGGTACTTGCTTAATAAAAAAAAGTATAAAAAAAAGGTTAAACATAGACTTATTCAATATCTAATCCATTGTGATTAGATTTTAAATTAAAAAAAATAAATAAATAACCTTGGAATTATGGATAAAAAGAGACGGCCACAACTTGAACATTTGAAAGTTTTTGTAAAAGCATACGTGGACTTGTTGCATTCACATTGATCGTACCACCAGTCTGTAGTATCTATAATATGACTTATAGTAACCAAGACAACACAAACAGCATTCTAAAAAAAATTAATGATTTAAATTCCTTGAATTTGGTGAGTTTTTAAATCTAAAAGATACATCTAAATAAATAAGACGAATAAACAAAAATAATCAATGTACAACAGATTTAAATTAATTTTTTTCCTCAACTGTTTCTAATTCTTTTAACCGCCCAATGATTTTGTCTTGATAAATTTTTAAGAATATAGTCTCATTTGGAATTGCGCCGATATTACCCCTAAGTTCTTCAAATCTTACAAAGCTAGAAAAATAAAGCGAAAAAAAACTACGTTAGATAACACACATAATTAATATTAAACTAAAGAATTAAAAAAATATATATATATACCCACCTATTTTTAAATTGGATGACATTTGCTTCTTCAAGATTGAAAAATATCTTTGTGCCATACATGAAATTCTGTAAAACAATTTTTCCTGAAAAATTTAATTTAATACAAAATGAGTAAAAACTCACATAAAAAATGAGTAAAATCTCACATATAAAAATTTACATAATTATGGATAAATATTACCGTTATATAACTTCACTCTAACAAATTATAAGATGACAACCGCTCCATCTTTATTGTCAGATCCCAAAAAAACATTTAATTTATGTGCATAGTTGTCAAAAAGTGCACACTTCATTATTTTTCTATGTCAAATAGAATGTTTAATGTTAAATATATTTTTTATAACAAAATAAACAAAAAATAATTACAACTAAAAAAGTAACTACTAATAAAATAATATCAAATTATACATATATTTTATATTTTCAAATTAAAAAATTAACAATAAAATTAAAACATCAAACACAATTTTAAAAAATTGATAATTAGTTTATTAATTATTTTAAACTCATAAAAAACTAACTACAGAAAAAATGCTTTCTATTAAAATTCTTTTTAAAAGAAGATTTAAACACTTTCTTTCAAAATCAATCCAAACTCATTTTTCAAAAAATTTAAATACTATTAATAAAAAAAGTTGCCTTTTTTCAAAAACGTTGCCTTTGAATAAAAACGTTTGTTACCTATTAATAATACTAATAAAAATATTCATAATAAAATAAGTTAAAATAGCAATTTAAAAAGATGAGAATATCAAAATTTTTAAATTTATAAAAATAAATATATGATTATCCATCATCAATCTCTAATTCAATAATAGTGTATTTGGTATATTTGCCATTCTTTTCAAGAGTCTTCTCACTCTTAATTCCAACAAGATATCTAACATCATCTGAAATGATTTAAAATAAAAAAAATATTGTCAATATATTTGTTAATAAAAATATATAGCCAAAATTATCAATAAAATAAATAAATTTATAAATAAATTATACTTTTTTTAAAACAATAAATTTATCTACTAAGTAGGTGTAATTGTACCCAAGAGTATTGAGAGTGTCAAAACTCATAAAATTAAATCCATATCGTGGGATACTTGACGATTCTGAAAGTTTGTGCACATCGGTACGTTGGTTTAAATTAATCACATACTCATGATATGTAGTCTTCAAATTACCTTCATTGAGTCCAACATCAAAATATCTTATTTGGTAAGATATTCCTTCCTTTAGCAAATTCACTAATCCAGACAGAAAAGCCCTCTTAACCGAGGCGTATATTTTTCCTCCCTAAAATTGATAAACAAAAATCAAAGAATAATTAGTAGAGGATAAACAAACAAATTTAAAATAAAATATAAAATTATTAGTAGAAAACTCACGTCTTCATCGAGCCAAACCATCTCAATTGAGTATGGCAATGAAGAATTTCCGTAACTTGGTAGTGTCCATAACCGTATCACTCGTATACGTACACACAAATTATCAATTGTAGGATTGATTTATGCGATTTTGTGAATACCTGCCATTGGAATAAGTAGAGAAATGTTAGATTTTGGATGTATGTAAAGAAAGGGTTTGATGTACTTTGAATTGTGGTGCTATACATATCTCATAACTTATACTTTTATAGTTGATTCATAACTAAATTTTTTTAAATTTGATTGACTTTAATTTAAATTTGAATTAAATTTGTAGATAAAGTAAATAAATATATTAACAATTTTAAAAATTTTAAATTAACGTAAATATATTTAAATTTACGTATGTAGCTGCAATTTTTGAAAAAATCTACAAAAATTTAAAAAATAATGCTAAAAAGAATCAACAAATTTTTAAAAAATAGTGTTAAAATTTAAAAAATAACAACCTAAGTATAACAACCCAAACAAATAATTTAAAATTTGAAAATAACAATCTAAACAAATAATAATTTATAATTTATAAATATAAATCAAAAAATTTCTAATGACGACACCTAAGCAAATAAACTCCTAGACTCAACGTATGAGCGCCATGTCAACATATGAGCTCCCCATTTGTATTACTATAAAGATAGTATTTCAATTTGACACAATAAGAGCACATTAGTACATCATATCAAGGTTGCAAGAACCGGACCGGTCAATGAACCAGTGGAGTAACTGGTTCAATGGTTTAGAAGTTCAACCGGAATTCAACCGGTTTAACTAAATTAAAATAAGATTATTAAAAATTTAATATATAATTTTAAATATTTAAATTTAATACTTTTTAAATGGATAAAATTTAAAATTTTATAATTTTATATAATAAATTATCCATTAAAAATTAAAAAAATTTTAAAAATCAACATTTATAACTAACAAAAATCAAAATGCATATAATACCACAACAGTTATTCCAATTTCATAAAAATAATAATAAAACTATAACAACAGCATAAACAATGATGGAAACATTGCACCATAACCCAGAATCAACAACTAAGAAAAAAATCAATCTTACAATTTCAAGAAATTACTGAAGACCAAATTGCTAAATTGCTAAGTAGTCAAGAGGTTCAAAACTCAAAAGGGGCTAAGAAATCCAATTAACCAACTTGAAACGACAAAGACCTGAGAAGAGAATCTAAAATTCCAATATCCATAAAATTAATTCAGAATCCAATGTCCATACAATTAACTCAATCCATATAATTAACTCAGAAATCAGAATATATACAACAACAATCTAAAAAATTAACAAGAAAAAAAACGCAACTCAAGGGAGGTGTAGATGAGTGCTTATCGGAGATGACTTGCGAAGAGAAGACAGCCAAGTAGACACGCTCGCGATGGCGAGGAGGACAGAGCTGCAAGCAGAGATAGGGCGAAGAGAACAGGGCGACGCGAGGAGAACAAGACAACGCGAGGAGAAGAATAGACCTTTGAGTGGAGAAGACGAGGATGGCAACAACCGCGCTGACGCCAAGGTTGATGGTGGGAGCGTGGCTGGGTGCTCCTCTTAATCTCTAGGGTTAGGTTACTAGGGATTAGGGATTTTGCGTGAAGAGGGAAAGGGAGTTCTATCTCACCCGTTTTCCTTTCTTATATATAGAAGGGACCAAAACGACACCGCATTTGTGCTGGAGGAGAGAACCGGCTCTTTGAAAAACTGGTCCGGTTCATTCGGTTCACCAGTTAACCACCGGTTTAGCCGATTTTTCAACCAGTTTTTTGCAGAGTGGTTTTGTAGCTCAACTAAATCGGCCAGATGATCGGTTCCGGTTAACCCGGTCAAACTGGTCGGTCCGGTCCAATTTTCAGAATATTGCATCATATAATTAATTCAAAAGCCTATTATCTAACCATAATATCAGTAGATTTCAACACTAACACCAAAATAGATAACCTTAATCACAACACTAGCATTGAAATAGATCAAACAGATTAATAAATTTTTAGTGCTTGTTTGGATGTCATTATCTTAATAAAAAAAAAGATCTTTTTTAAATGAAAAAATATCTTTTTTTTATTTTAGCGTGTTTGGCAAATTTCTAGTAGTAAAAGTAAAAGCACCAGAAAAAAAAATCTTTTATGAGAAGTTACAATTTACATCTTTTTTTAAAAGATCTTTTTCTCTTAAAAAAAGATATTTTTTAAATAATAAATATGTTTCAAGTGAATGTTGAACTAAAGACCTCTCACTAAATGCAAAAATTCCTTAGTCATTAAAAGAAGATCATTAATTGATAATTTAATACTTTTTTTTAACATAAAAGTCAGCTCTATTTTAAATTATCATCAAGTTATATAATAATGTTCCATCTTTTTTGTAACTTGTGGGTAGGGTTGGGTACCCGTGGATTTAGAGCGGGTAGGGTTAGGGTTGGGATATTCTCAACTTGCGGATAGAGTAGAGTTGAATTTATATAAAAATCTCAACCCACGGGTAGGATTAGGGATGGCTCCAAACCCTACCTTACCCTACCTATTGCCACCCCTACTAATTACAGGTGGACAAATAGCACGTTGGATCACACAAGCAGTGCTATGAAGCACCATAAAACGCGCAGTTGGTGTTATCAAACTGAACTGGTTGGAATGATTTTTATTGGTTCTCACCGAACTTAACCAATTTTCATAATTCACACTAGTTCTTATTTTTGAACGGTTTGATTTTTAAAATTATGATATCAACTATGTTACTTTCTGTTCCGGCCCGGCCCGCCTGATGCAGTCCCCCGGCCCGAGCGGCCGACTCGGCGAATTAATGACAACCGACCTGGGGGGAGCGCCCGGACTTTCCCTCTCCTCTAATAGGGCTCGTGATAGCTGGAAGGAGGAAATTTCCTGGAAGGTACTAAACATTCCTGTGGGACCTGCCCTGGGACACAGAGTATAAAAGGGGAGGGCCCTACCCCTCCCCCACGGTACGTCACTATCCATTCACCTTTACTGCCATCTGTACGGATTCTGACTTGAGCGTCAGAGTCCTTTTTTCAGGTGGTTTCCCCTATTCAACACCACAGCTCGGGAGGTCGTGAGGTCTCAGTCTTCCACTCTCCATCACCACAACTCGGGTGATTCGTCCATCCATCCAGCACCAGGTCCAGATCCCCCTCATCTCACTTACCCATTCCATTCACCTGATCCGTTTGGTACCCGGCTACCGAATATTTGGCACCGTCTGTGGGGACTGGCCTGAATGGACTTTCTGTTGGGTCTTGTGAAAGGAGATGATGGAGGCGAGCCACGTGGAGAGGAAGTGGTTCACTGAACCAGTAGGGTAGCTTCCTTGGTTTCCTCCCACGAACGCACAAGATCCCCCCCCGGAGACATGAGCAACCCTCCCATTCCAAGGAAAGGCATCCCTTTGGAGGGACGGGAAGCGACAGCACCAGAATAATGCAAGAACTACGCCACAGGGTACAAAACTTGGAGCGGGAGCTAGCGAGAAAAGAGCGCTACGAGCCAGCCCCGAGGCAATATCGTTCCCGGTCTCCTCAAAGGAGGGGGAAACAGAGGGAGAAGCCCCCAAAGAGACCACTCCAGATGCACACCGACCCCCCGGTCGGAGCCAGGAAGCCAGGGGAAAGTAGAGAGGTGCCGAGAAGACGACAAGGTCCTATAATCTACACTCGACCTCCGGCGAGACATACCGAGGAGGAATACCGAGAAGATAGCAGAGAAAGACCAAGGAGGCGGCGACACCCTGTAATCATGGGGGCAACACCTTTTCACCACTCCATTCTCGAGGTCCGGCTACCGAAGCACTTCGATAAGCCAACGGACATGAGATACGACGGGACCCAGGACCCCCAGGAACATCTAATGGCCTTTGAGGTCAGGATGAATCTGAAGGGTGTGGGTGATGAAGTGAGGTGTCGCGCCTTCCCTGTGACCCTAGCTGGGTCGGCAATCCGCTGGTTCAATGCTCTCCCCCAAGCTGACAACCTTTGCGGACATAACCCGCGCTTTTCTGGCTCAGTTCACCAAATGTATTGCCAAAGCGAAACACCCGATCAACTTGCTAGGGGTGACGCAGAGAAGCGGGGAACCAACCAGGAAGTACCTGGACAGGTTCAATGATGAATGCCTGGAGATTGACGGCTTGACTGACTCGGTGGCCAGCTTGTGCTTGACAAATGGGCTGTTGAATGAGGATTTCAGGAAACACCTTACCACCAAGCCCGTGTGGACGATGCAAGAAATCCAAAATGTGGCCATGGAGTACATCAACGACGTGGAGGTTAGCCAAGTCGTGGCAGCCAACAAGCGGCAGCCCGCCTATCACCCTGCTCGTCAGCCCGGTAACAGGGAAAGGCCTAAGGAGCACTCCAAGGACGGAGGTCCAGCTAAAGCCTTCAAGCCATTCCCCCGGGTAGGGAAGTTCACCAACTACACTCCCCTGGCGGCCCCGATCGTCGAGGTGTACCAACAGATAGCTGACAAAGGTATCTTGTCGAAGCCCCGCCAACTCAAGGATAGAACTGGAGGGAACAAAAACCTCTATTGTGACTACCACAAGGGCTTCGACCACAAAATCCAAGACTGTTTTGACCTGAAGGATGCTATGGAGCAAGCAATCCGGGAAGGCAAGCTGGCAGAGTTCTCTCACCTCATAAGAGAACCCAGGAGGCGAGATCACGACCGATCTGGCGACGACAGGAGTCGCGCCGTCAGACCAAGGCAAGAACAAGAGGGGAACAATGAACGCGGCCTCACCATCGTAAACGTTGTAGTCAGGAGAGACGCGGCACCTAGGTCGAAGTCGGCATGCAGAAAAGATGCCAAAATCTTAGCCATGTCATCGCCTAGTCCTGCGCCTTCCTCCAGGAGAGTCCCAACAATATCATTCAGACCAGAGGACCAATGGTTCAACGACTTGCTGGAGAACCCTCCAATGGTGATCACAGCAAGAGTGGGAACTGGTTTGGTCAGGCAAATCCTCGTGGACACTGGAGCCGATTTGAACATCATGTTCCGAAATGTATTTGATGCCTTGGGCCTCTGAGACACCGACCTGAGAACCCACCAGCACGGTGTGGTCGGCTTAGGTGATAACTTTATCAAGCCTAATGGAGTAGTCTCCCTACCAGTCTCTATAGGAGGAGGTCGAGGGAAGCAGTTGGTAATGGCAGAGTTCGTTGTTCTAAGGGACTCTACGGCCTACAACCTTATCTTAGGAAGGAAGATAATCAATGAGTTCGAAGCAGTAATAAGTACCAAGCTACTGATGATGAAGTTTGTGGCTGATGATGGGTCGGTAGGATCCATCAAGGGAGATCTGAAAACGGCAGTCGCGTGCGACAATGCCAGCCTCTCCCTAAGGAAGAAGTCAAAGGAGGCATCCCGGGTTTTCCTAGTTGATCTAGACGCCAGGGTCGACGACAAGCCAAGACCAGAACCTGAAGGAGACCTCAAGAAGTTCAGGGTCGGCGACTCGGAAGATAAGTTCACCTTCGTGAACCGAAACCTCCTCCACAACTTGAAAGAGCCATTGGTGGAGATGATTCAAGCAAATGGCGATCTGTTCTCCTGGACCCCCGCCGACATGCCAGGGATTGACCCTAGTTTGCGTCACACCACCTGGCTGTGAAAGCAGAGGCCAAACCCGTAGCGCAAAGGAGAAGAAAGATGTCCTGGGAAAGAGCTGATGAGGTGGCCAGGCAAACGGCCAACTTGTTAGAGGCGGGGTTCATCCGAGAACTGGACTACTCGACCTGGCTCTCAAACGTAGTCCTGGTTAAGAAGGCTAACGGGAAGTGGAGGATGTGCGTAGACTATTCTGACCTCAACAAGGCATGCCCTAAGGACTCCTTCCCCCTCCCTAACATTGATGCTCTAGTAGACGCTGTGGCAGGGTACCAGTTTCTGAGCTTCATGGACGCATACTCTGGCTACAACCAGATACCAATGCACCGTCCAGACGAGGAGAAAATAGCGTTCATAACGCCAAGGGGTACGTACTGCTATAAGGTGATGCCATTTGGGCTAAAAAATGCAGGAGCTATGTATCAAAGGCTGATGAATAAGGTGTTTAGCAATCTTATCGGCAAAACGATAGAAGTATACATAGACGACATCCTGGTGAAGACCACCCTGGCCAAAGACCTCATTAGTGACCTAGAGGCCGTGTTCGCATCTCTTCGGCAGCACAACATGAGACTCAACCCTCTCAAGTGCGCCTTCGCCATGGAAGCCGAGAAGTTCTTGGATTTCATGATAACCCAAAGAAGAGTGGAAGCCAACCCAAAGAAATGTGAAGCAATCTTGCAAATGACGAGCCTAGGATGTGTTAAAGACGTTCAGAGGCTGGCGGGAAGACTCACGGCGCTATCCCGGTTTCTTGGCGCGTCGACTGCCAAAGCTCTTCCGTTCTTCAACTTGATGAAAACAGGGATAGTGTTTGAATGGACCCCGGTGTGCGAGGAAGCCTTCAATCACTTCAAGAGCATAATCTCGGCACCCCCTGTCCTCGGCAAACCCAGGAATGGAGAGACGCTGTTCTTGTACTTAGCAGTAACTGACGAGGCTTTGGCGAGTGTCCTGGTATGGGAAGAGGGAAAGATCCAGCAGCCGGTCTACTTTGTGAGCAAGGCGTTGCAAGGGGCAGAATTGAGGTACAGTAAGCTAGAAAAGCTGGCATATGCGCTCCTGACCTCCTCCCGTAGGTTGCGACAATATTTCCAAGGACACCAGATAATCGTCAGGACGGACCAAGCGATCCGCCAAGTACTACAAAAACCCGACCTGGCGGGTAGAACGATGACTTGGGTAATCGAACTGTCTCAGTATGACCTGCAGTACGAACCCAGACATGCAATCAAGGCCCAAGCAATGGCCGATTTCCTGGTGGGAGTAACGGGAAACCCTCTCGAGGCACCGAGCACACGGTGGAAACTCCATGTAGACGGAGCCTCCAACCAAACGTTCGGGGGAGCGAGGATCATCCTAGAGAGTCCAACTGGAGTCGTGTATGAGCGATCAGTCAAATTCAAGTTCCCGGTGTCTAATAACCAAGCAGAATATGAGGCCCTTCTGGGCAGCCTACTCTTGGCAAGGGAAGTTGGGGCCACCAGAGTGGAGGTATGCAGCGATTCTCAGGTCGTCACATCCCAGATTAATGGAACGTATCAGGCCAGGGACTCACTGCTGCAAAAATACTTGGAGAATGTCCAAAATTTGAGCGAGGAGTTCGACGAGGTCACAGTGCAGCATGTTCCGAGGGAGAGGAACACCCGAGCCAACCTCCTATCAAAGCTGGAAAGCACGAAGCTAGGAAGGGGGAATCGATCTCTGATTTAAGGCTTAGTGAAGGAACCAATAGTGACCTTGCATATAACTCAGGCGGCCGACTTTCCCTCATGGATGGATCCAATAACCGATTTCTTGGAAAACGGTAAGCTCCCTGATGATGACAAGACAGCAAAAACACTGAAGAGAGAAGCGGCCAAATATACAATAATACAAGGCCAACTATTTAAGAAAGGGCTGAACCAACCTTTATTGAAGTGCCTACGCCCCGACCAGACGGACTACGTGTTAAGCGAAGTCTACGAGGGGTGTTGTGGCCACCACATCGGAGGAAAGGCCTTAGCTCAAAAGCTCGTCAGGTCGGCTACTATTGGCCCTCAATGATGTTGGATTCCCAAGAGTTCGTGAAGAAATGCAGGAGATGCCAGGAAAATGCCAACTTTCACAAAGCGCTGGCGGTTGAACTAAGCCTACTGATGGCCTCCCGACCATTCTCCCAATGGGGCGTCAACTTGTTAGGACCTTTCCTGGTCGGGCCTATGCAGGTCAAGTACCTAATTGTTGCCATCGATTATTACACCAAGTGGGTGGAGGCCAAGCCGTTGGCCAGCATATCCTCGGCGAACTGCCGAAAGTTCATATGGAGGCAAATAATAGCCAGATTCAGAATCCCAGAAGTCGTCATCTCGAACAACAGAACACAGTTTGCCGACAAAAAGTTCGGGGAATTTCTTGCCGATTTAGGGATAAAGCAGAAGTTCTCGTCTGTCGAGCACCCCCAAACTAACGGCCAAGTCGAAGCAGCAAACAAGGTCATCCTACAAGGATTTAAAAAGTGACTCGACCAGAAGAAGGGAGCCTGGGCAGACGAGCTAGCGTTAGTCCTGTGGTCCTATCACACAACGCAGCAGTCCTCCACCAGGGAGACGCCATTCCGACTCACCTATGGGGTCGACGCGATAATACCCGTGGAAATTGGGGAACCGGGCCCACGACTACTCTTGGGAGGAGTCAAGGAAGCCGTGGAGAAGGACTTAGTTGATGAGACTAGAGAGATGACCCACTTGTCGGAGACAGCGTTAAAACAAAGAATGGCCCTGCGTTACAACGCCAAAGTGCTAAAGAGAGATTTCAAGCCAAACGACCTGGTCTTACGACGCAACGACGTAGGGCTCTCGACACCAGTGGAAGGAAAAATTTAGCAGCAAATTGGGAAGGGCCATACAGGATAAAGGAAGTAGTCGGCAACGGAGCCTATAAGCTGGAACGACTGGACGGTAGGGAAGTTCCCAGAACTTAGAATGCAAGAAACCTAAGAAGGTTCTACTCCTAGAAGCCGAAGTGCACCCGGCGGGCAGGCGATGTCCCGGTTTAGTAAGGCCCGTATTATCTTATGTTCACATTATCTCCCATTTGTTGTTTACGTGAATTGCAATTTATCATGATATAATTGTGTTCATATTACACTTTGTTCTTTTCTTGTTTGATATTTTAACACACTGTTCGAATTGTTTAAATTACTTTGCTTGGAAAATTAACCGATTCGATAACAACACGGAATCCCGGGACTGATCACCCCGGGAACCATTGAAGTTGCAAACGCTATGACAAACGGCTATTAAAAAAGGCCAAATTTCATACGGATAAACAAAAAAGCCATGACTCGGCTTCGTTTTTCTCATAACATTGTTTCAAAGTTAAGTAATTACACATAAAAAGCCCCAAGACGGCTTCAAAAAGTCAGAATGGTAGAACGGCAAAATTTGTCTCACAAACTACCAAACAAAAACAAAGAGACAAAGTACAAATAACTCATTTCTTAGAGAGATTAACAATCTTCCCATCCTTGATGGTCTTGAAGGTGCCCACGGCGGACACGTCAAACATGAGAGCTAGGAGCTTCACCTGGGCCTTGATCGCTTTGTTGGTAGCCAAGATGACGTCCCCTGCCTCCTTCACGGTCTCTTTGTTCTTTTTCTTTAAAGCAGCAACCTCAGCCTTGGTAGCATCAGCTGAGGCAACCGAAGTGGCCAGTTCCTTCTCCAGCTCAGCCACCCGAGCTTGCGCAGCAGAAACCTGGCCCTCCAAGGCGAGCTCGCGCTCGGAAAGCTGGGCGATCGCTTTGTCGGAAGCCATTAACTTCTTCTCTGAAGTAGCCAGTTGGGCTTTCAATGTAGTCACCTCCGCCTTCGCCCTCTCGACAGACTTAACAACACCTTGAAGCTTTCCTTCCAAATTCCGGGCACCAGCCAACACGGGCTCCGCTTTCCTCGCAATCGCGACATTCTGGAGCAGAGTACGGTAGACCCACTTGGCCTGGGAGGCCAGGTCCCCACCATCAAAGAACTCCTCCATCCCAGGAAGAAGCTGGGCGTCGATAAAATAACCGGCGTCAAAGTTCTTCTCCATGACTGTAAGTGCTCCCTCTAGGGAAGAGGTTAGTTTCTTCTTTCTGGGTTTGTCGTTGAATGTGACTTCTAGACCTCCCCCTTCCCCCGAGGCCTCTTCAGGTGGGAGAACCGGGTTGTTGCTTGTCCCGGCAACTTCCCCCTGTAGAGGGCAGGATTGAATTTCAGGGCCAGGGGAAACAGTGGGATCTACGGGAGGAGTAGTGGAGCTGTCTTCGTCATCAAGGAGGAATTTGGACATCAGATTATCAAGACCAACCTGGTTGGCAGCCATAGATACTGCAAAGTCAAAGAAAAAACAAAAATGGTTTAAAAAATTGAAGATAAACAAGTAAAGATGGAGTCAACGACCACACGGGGAACTCACAAATATAGGCTTTGCCCATTTCAGGGTCCCTCATCAGGAGGTGGGGATTGACGTGATTTTTCCCAAACACAGCCAGCAACACGTCGTAATATTTTTGTTCTCAGGGGACAATCCTTTATACGTCACCTTCGTGAACGCATTATTCCCCGCCCCAAAACTTCAATAGGTCGGGATTCGACATTCCCCCTCCAGAGTCAGCCAGAAGGGGTGCCAACCTGCGACGGAGCAAACCTTGAAATATTTATCTTTAAAGCCGTGGTAGGAATCCTCAAACAGGCCAAAGATCCTCCGACCTTGGGCTGATCAAAACAACATGAAATCCTTCTTAGCTCTACCCTCTTTAGAGGAATTCGTCAGAACAAAAAGAAACAAGAAGACCTCCACTAAGGCCGATAGCTCTAAAAACTCACAAACTATCTCGAAACAGCGAATAGAGGCCCAGCTGTTCGGATGCAGTTGAGACGGCGCCACATCACATCGGTTAAGCAGCGCCATTTGAAAGGGGGAGAAGGGAATACGAATCCCCAAATTGGTAAACATAGTTTTGTACATCCAGATCCAATCGGCGACCCGGGGAGTGTGTAGGTTCAGATGGCATATCTGTTCCCAGTCATTAGGTATAAACACCTCATAGTTTTCCTCCTCATGACCTCCCCCGCATAGGTACTCTGTAACAACCCCGATTTTCGAGTACGTGAGATCTTTTCTGAAAATACGAATTTCTCCGGAAGATCAGTAAGGGGAGAACCTCTGTTATATCATCAAGCATTTCAATCCTCATTGTCATTATGCCATGTTTAAGCTAGGACCTCTTTTGAGGCAAGCTCGATAAAACAGTCACGAAGAACCTAGTTTTTGAACTGTATCGGTTAGGAGTTTTGATTCGGTTTTTTCGTAAATAGTCTCTGTTTGATAAACCAGACTCGATTTAAGAGAGAAGAGAGATAATAGGATGATATTATCATTATATTAGTATTAGAAGCTTCTTGAATGATATTATAAGGTTACCTGGTCAGTTTTAGTTAAAAATAGAAAATCGGTTTAACCGGGTTCACAGTTTACTGGTGCAGCTTAGCACCAGCACTCTTTGATGACTTTAGCAATGATAATGCCTCATCATACATGTTCTATTCTCATATTAAATGTGTTACTAGTGTCATTTATGCTAGTAGCTTAGAAAAGAAATTTTAGAGATGTTTTTACAAGTGTTCCGATACATCTAGTTTTAGTAGTTATATACCTGAGATATTTTAATATTATTTTAACCCACCTCCAAACCAACCAATCACAACTCACCCTACACTCCCAAGACACTCCAAGGCTGTCTCATTTCTTCATTTTGGACGAAAATAAAAAGAGAGAAAAGAGAGAAACTTTCATGAACACTTAATCTTCAAAGCTTGATTTCTTCTAAACTAAAACTCAAATCAAAACTCCGATTTCACCAAATGATCCTCTCTTCTTTCTCTACATAACCATATAACATATCAAGGCTGGAAATAAGGTGAGATGGCTGTCTCGCTCCATCTTTAATTCGATTTTTAAGGAAACATGCTTAAACATGTGTTTTCTTGATGTTCTTCCTTAGGAATCATGCTTAACTTGACTTGAGGGCCAAAAAACGTTAATTTCCAGTAAGTCTAAGGTGAGATATCTCTTCCTAACATATTGAGGAAGATTTGGTCAGTTGAGAGTTTGTGGATTTAAAGTTGTTCTTGATGTGATTTAGGTGGAAAAAGTGCTTAAGGACCACCTGAAAGCCTAACTGAATTAGGAGCAGCAAAACCAGGTAGGGTTTGATGAAATTAATCTTGATTGATTATGTTTGAGTTGTGTGAATGTTGTATGATTTGACTGTGCTAAAAATTGGTTTCATATATGATTGATTTTTGGTGAAAATTTGGTGAAATTTTGATGAAATTTGATGAAATTCAAGCTATAAACTTGTGTTCTTGGGGCTGCTGAAAAAAAAAACCCTTGGCTTAAATTGAGGTTCAATTTATGTTGAAATAATGTAGAAAATATGGGGTTTTAGTGGCTGCAATTTTATTTTGAATTACGGTAAAAATCGGTTGCTGAAATAATTGAAAAACGGGTAAAAATAGAGAAAGAATCTGAAGAATTTACGAAGAACATCAAGAACACTTTGAGTGTGATGAAGAACAATGAAGAACAGGCTTTAGATCCTTAAAAGGGCAAGGAAGTAAAAATTTTGGTGTTTAAGGGGTTATTTGGTAGTTTCTAAAAGTTAGGGTGGTTAAAGTAGAAATATTAAAATAAAGGTTAAAAGGTAAAGGTAAGGTAAATTTTGAAAATTTAATGATAAAATAATAAATAATAATAAAATATTAAATAATAATATTTAATTAAAAATAATATTTTAATAAAAATAATAAAATAATACAGAAAAGGCAGTTTTCTGTAAAAGCTTTAGAAAGACAACTTTAAGCGCAGAATCTTATAATTACCTTCATAAAATACTTAGGGAGTGGTAAGAACATATTATTGAGGCAAAGATAAAGGAAAGATAAAAAGTTGAAGAAAAGATAAGAACCAAAGAAAATTCTGTAAAGTTTTAATGACAGAAAAATAGATAGAGATTAGTGAATGAACTAGGGCAAAATAGTTAGTTCTTGAGTTGTGACTAGGGTTAGCTATCATATGAAAAGTTAAAATGTTTCGGTATAGACTTAATGAACCTATACTTGGGACAGGCTAACTATTCATACCGAAATTTACATAAGCTTTAAATACATATATTAAGCAGAGAAATCAAAGCAGAGTAACTAGAGCAAAGTAAAAAGACAAAGAGAAAAGAGTAATGTGATAAAGAGAAATGGTTTGAGTTAAGATGTTGTAAAAGTAAAAGCTCTAGAGTTTGTATAGCATGATTGAACAGAGAAAGAAAGAGGTACTGCATAAGAATGTGAAAGTGATGATGAATAATGAGAATGTTAATGAATGATGATAATGAGAATGATTATGTAAGAATCTGCTGCAGAGAGGTAGTCAGATAGATGGTGGTACGACCACTGAGAACGCTTTCCTGGGATACCTTGCTATAATGCTTTGTTGTAAGACAGAGGTTGCTTACAGAGGTATCGAGATTAGTGTGTTCTTGTAAGACAGAGATTGCTTACAGTGAGTGTGTTGTTGCTCCTGTAAGACAGAGGTTGCTTACAGTGAGTGTGTACCCTTACCCCTTTAGATGGAAGCATGAGTACCCTTCTGTAATTCACTGACGACCGTTCACAAAGAGGATTCCGCTCTAGGTAGTCTTTTAAGTCTAGGGTGAATCTCGTTCTCTGTTTATATGTATATACTGTGAGACCAGCCAACGTCTGCACCCCGTTTGTACGTGAACCTTAACCTAAGTCCTGTGTACGAGACTCTTGCTATGTGGCTACTTGATGAGGTACCAGAAAGACGTCATATGGCAATGACTGATCGTGCAGAGGAGTAGTAGATGGTGCTCCACCTTTTGATGATGTTCCACCTTACTTGAGTTTTGAAGACCTAGAATGTACTTTCCCTCGCTTTAGTAGTTTAGAGGGACTAAGTAAGTATAGAGTCTAGGCTAGCCTGGGTGCCAGCTTAGGGACTTCTTGAACAGGTCAGGACCTGGGATGTTGTATGTATATATATGTATATAGTTATTATCTAGTTATATCTAGAGGTGTTCTAACTAAAGATCTTTACTCTAATAAAGGCTGGATAACCGAATGTTATTAACTGTTGAGATGTATATAAGTGTGGTTGTTTATAAATGTTTTATCTGTTATTATTTGTGAATTTATTATGAATCATTCAGTTTACTAACCCAAATAATTTTGAAAAAAAGTACCTCACAAAATAACTACGTTTTTAACAACGAATCAGGCTCATATAATAAATAATAGATAATAATTAGGAAGACAAGTTGGTAGCGCTCAGTTTCTAGTATGATCATGACGTACCAGAAATTGGGTCGTTACATACTCTGCTTGACGGAACTCCGTGAGTTCCTCCAAGGTTATTTGGGAAGGGGTGTCCTTCACATCTGAGGTCACCCAGACATACCGGTCCACAGGTGCTCTCGCGACGGAAACCCTCGCAACGGGACGTTGGGCCATACCTATAGTGGGGGCACCACTCAGCGTCAGTCTATGAGGTTGGGAGATCGGGACTAATACCAGAAGCTATAGTTTGCCTATCTACAGTAAAACAAAGGCTAAATCTACAATCAAGCGAAGGCTAAAAGCCTAAAAATAAAAAACCTAAAATAGTTACCCACCATAATGTCTACCTAACATTGGCACGATCCAAATATGCAACCCAAATACACAGTACAGGCACGAAGCAGAACTCAGAAAAACAACATAAACGTGAAAGAAAACTAAGAAGAAGGAAAGAAGAAACTTACCGAAAGGATGATGATCGAGAGGAACTGGGGAAAATCCAAGAGAAAAGCAAGCAAGGTAAGAGCGACTCAGAGTGAAGAATTTTAGAGAATGTGGGGAGGAAATGAAGAAAATGTGGTAATGGTAGGGGAGTTGGAGATTGAAACGCAAAAGGCAAGAGAAAACTAAAATGGTAACTGACACCTAGAAGCGCAAAAGGCAGTGGCAGAATGGACATTTCGTGCAGGGTTCGAATCAACCATTAAGAGCATTAAATACTTGGCACAAAGAACGAGACGACAAAGGATGTTATTTCGAAGTGACGAGCCTCACTCGCGCATAGGGGGCACGCCCCTACCACGATTGCCGGCAAACCAACCCAGCGACGAGATAACCAAAACATAACGTGCCACCCACGATGCTCGCAACCCTAACTGGCGCGTTAGGGGTACTGTTCTGGCCCGGCTCGCCTGATGCAACGCCTCGGCCCGAGCGGCCGACCCGGCGAATTGATGACAACCGACCCGGGGGGAGCGCCCGGACTTTCCCTCTCCTCCAGCAGGGCTCGTGACAGCTGGGAGGAGGAAATTTCCTAGAAGGTACCAAACATTCCTGTGGAACCCACCCTGGGACATAGAGTATAAAAGGGGAGGGCCCTACCCATCCCCCAAGGTACGTCACTATCCACTCACCTTTACTGCCATCTGTACGGATTCTGACTTGAGCGTCGGAATCCTTTTTGCAGTTGGCTCCCCCTATTCAACACCACAGTTCGGGAGGTCGCGAGGTCTTAGTCTTCCACTCTCCATCACCACAACTCGGAAGATCCATCCAACCATCCAACACCAAGTCCAAATCCCCCTCATCTCACTTACCCATTCCATTCACTTGATTCGTTTGGTACCCGGCTACCGAACACTTTTAAATTGGCATATATTTTATTATTTAAGTACATAAATATAAATTGACATTTGGTAGGGGAAAATTTGATATAGAAAAATTTTTTAAA
>NC_029790.2:108979538-109004012 GCF_000816755.2 Arachis ipaensis | reverse complement strand
TTATTTAATAATGATAAAAAATTAAAAACGATTAAATGGGAAGGTTAAAAAAATGAGAAGAAAAGAAGAGCCGTTGGTTAACGAAGTATAGATCTGGGAAGAAAATAAATCATTTGCCCTCGTCATTTTTTTTAGTAGAGTCTATGGATCCTTTACATTTCTTTGGTTGGTTAATTTTGTGGATCTTTGATTTGGAATGAAGAGCAGCTGCATAGTCATACATATTTAAAAAAATGTAGATGATTTCGGTATTCAGAAAAAGGAAAGGACTCGTTATAATTAGATCACAAAATTATAACTCTGGGGTATATCCAAAAAAAATAATTCCCCTCTTTTTTTCTCCTCCAGTCCTCCTCCTCTTTCTTTCTTTTGTAACCCATTCCGTCACCAAATTTCGTGAGGATGAAAAACATACGTCTCCCTTAAGAAAATATAAAAAGAGTATTAGGAAATCAGTAAATTTTATAATTTATAGTCATTAATTAGTCATCATTAGTATTTTTAATAGTATGAGATTTTATCAAATAATATGGGATTACTCACTTTTCTTTTATTAGTTAAATATTGCCCAAATTTTAATAAAAATGCTAGCTCCTAGACTTTCTCAAAATATAATATTAAATATTTCATATTTTCACCTAAAAAAATTGTTTTTTGGTTGCACTCGCACATTAGTCATTTCAATTCCTTCTAAACAACTTAAGCTCTCGAGAAATGTTTGATTGTTTATGATAATTTTACACTTATTTTTCAAGAAAAATGCTAAAAAATCACTAAAATTTATTATTTTTGGTCATTACTTAACTATTAATTCAATTTTTATAATCTAATTCTTTTATCTAATAATTTAAAAATATATTTTTAAGGTGAATTCTACAATACCCTTCCAATTTTAAAGAATAACTTACCCCTTGTTACGTATCACAATATTAGTGGTTGAATTAGATTAGTTTGTGTTCGGTGGGTCGGTTACCGAACGATTTGGGATTACTGATTAGGTGTGAAGATGGGTCCTTGCCTCAGCCTGGATCATAGAAACTAACAGTGGGAGCGGCCAACTTCCCGAGTTTTTCATGAATTGAAGGGAGTGCCACCTGCAAGGACACTCCGACGCTCAAGTCAGTCTAGTGTGCAGGTGGTAAGGAGGAAAAAGTAATGGTTACGTACCTCGGGGGAGGGGTAGGGACCTCCTATATATACTGTGTCAGAGGTGAGCCCCGCATGAGCAGACCCACCTTCCGTGAAGCTTCCCCTTGCCAGCTGTTACCAGGTGAGCTGGCTCCCAGGAGGGAAGGTGCTCGGGTCAAGATCCGGGCATGTGGTGCCCTGCGGAGTGGTCGCCCGGACCCGACAAAGGCGCGTGCCGGTCGGGTTGGTCATAGGGCCAGCCGGGCTGGGCCGCAACAGTGCCCCAACGCGCCAGCTAGGGTTGCGAGCGCGGTAGGTGGCGCATTCTGTTTCTCATTACCTGCGGTGTCGGTTGGTTGGTTTCTCGTGATAGGGACACGTCTCTTGGGCGCGTGGGCTTCTTCGTTGCAGGAGTGCACTACTTCTCGCCTCGTTTCTTGCACCGAGCATTTAATGCTCATAATGGGTAATTCATAACCCCACGTGCAATGATTGTTTTACCCCTGTCTTTCGCGCTTCTTCATGCGTCAGTTTTCCTTTTAGTTTCTTCATACAGTTTTCATCTTCTACCATTGCATCCCTTTGTCACTCTCTTTCTCCGTTCCATATTCACTGCCGTAATCTTCCTTCCTCCCCCAAACTTCCCTTATCCTTTCGATTCCTTCACAGCGACGCAACTATCCAGGTATGTTTTATTTCTTCCCTCTCCACTTGTTTAGCTTTACTTTACAGTTATTTGCCATTTCTACGTGTGTGTTGTTGTTCTTCTGGGTTGATTGTGTATCGAACACTGTTAGCATAAGGTAAACGCATTGGGGGGATGTTGGTTTTTTAGGCCTTGTTTTGACTAGCTTTAGGCTTAGCTTGACCATAAGCTTCTGATAGGTAGACTGTAGCTTTCTGGTATTGATGCCGATCTCCCGATCTCTTAGACTAACTGAGTGGTGCCCCACTGTAGGTATTGCCCAGCGTCCTACGGCCTCGCATCCTATTGCGCAGGCTCCCGTTGAAAGAGCACCTTACGACCGGTATGCCTGGGTGACTTCAAACGTGAAGGATTCTCCCAACCAGATGGATCTGAAGGAGCTCAATGAGTTCCGACAAGCCAATTACTTGTATGGTGGGACCGACGAGGAGTCCCACTACGAGGTCTTTGTCCCTACCCCACATGATCGGCTCTATCAACTAAACCTGCATGCCCCGCGAATTGCTGATTGGATATGGTTCTATAAGGCAATGTTTACCCAAGTGGGAGTCCGTATCCCCTTTTCCCCCTTTCAGATGGCGCTGCTCAACCGGTGTGATGTAGCACCGTCTCAGTTGCATCCGAACAGCTGGGCTTTGATCCACTGCTTTGAGATGGTTTGCAAATACCTGGAGCTGCCGGTCTCCGTTAAAGTGTTTTTGTTTCTTTTTACTTTGACGAACCCTTCTAAAGAGGGGAAAGCGAAGAAAGGCTTTATGCCTTTTCGGTCTGCCCAGGGTAGGAGAATTTTTGGCTTGTTTGAGGATTCCTACCATGGGTTTAAAGATAAGTATTTCAAGGTTCGTCCAATGGAGGGCCATCACCCATTTTGGCTGACGTTGGAGGGAGTGCGTCACATCCCGACCTATTGGAGTGACATCACCCATTTACCAAAGTGACATACAAAAGGTTATCCTCAGAGAATAAAAGGGTTGTCGACATCTTGTTGGCTGTATTTGGGAAGAATAACGTTAATCCCCATCTTCTGATGGGTGATCAGGATGTAGCTAGGAATTATATACGTGAGTAGTTTTTTTTTCTGATGAGCTCCCGTGTTCTGTACCAGTGTCGATGGCTGGCGAGCAAGTTGGCCTTGAAGATTTGTTTAACACCTTCCTTGCTGACGATAGCGACGAGGAACCGGCCCCCGACAACCAGGCCACGGATAATCAAGAGAATCCTTCTCAAAATACCATAGAGGCCGAAGCTCAGTCCCAACCTTCCCAGGGTGAGATAATCGGGACTAGTGGTGGCCCAGAACCTCAGCCGGAGATCGAGGTGGAGAATTCGGATGTGATGATAGTGGACAACCCCAGAAAAAGAAAACCGTCTTCTAGTCCGGAGGGAGCTCTCACCGTGATGGAGAAAAACTTTGATGCCGGGAACTTTATCGATTTCCAACTGCTCCCGGGCACAGAGGACTTCTTCCATGGTGGGGATCTTCCTGCACAGGCGAGATGGATGTATCGCACGTTGCTCCGGGGAGCCGCTATAGTGAGGAAGGCGGAGTTTGCTCTAGCGGAGACTTGTTCTTTGGAGAATAGGCTTGAATCCTCTGTTCAAGCAAATAACAAATACAAAGCTGAAGTAGAATCACTCCGGAAGCAACTAGCTACCGCTTAGGAGCAGCTGGCTACTGCTGTAGAGAAGGTCAAGACTTCTGATGCCGCCATTGCGCGGCTTACCGAGAGGGAGATGACTCTGGAGAGTCAGCTCAACTCCGCTCAGGGCAAGGTAAAAGAAGTCGAAAAGGAGCGTGATGAGGCCCTGGCCTCTGCGACTGCGGCTAAGGATGAGGCGACCGAATTAAAAAGAAAGTATAAGGAGACTATGAAGCAAGGGAAGAACGCCATCTTGATGACTTAGGAGGCCCTCAAGGCTTAAGTGAAGCTGTTGGCTCCCGACTTCGACACCTCAGCTATTGGCGTTTTCAAGACCATCAAGGATGGCAAGATCGTCGACATCCCGAAGAAGTGATTTGGTCTGGCCTTTGTACTTCGTATTTTGTAATATGTAGATTTTATATATTTTTGGCTAGTTTGACTGCCCTTTTTTTATGTATGTGTGACAAGGTAGTTATGGTGAACTTGGTTGCCGTTTTGGCATATACATAACTAATTGCTTATCTAGCGCCACTATTTCTTACCATTTTACTGGTAGCTAAACGTCTCGTGACTTGTTGCTTTTAATATTTTGGGTTACCAGGGTGATCAGTCCCGGCATACCATTTTTGTTTCGCTTACCACTCGCGCAAAGAGTACGATGAGTTTCAAATGAAATTAACGAGGCATGACAAAGCCGAATAATATATAAATGTAAAGTGAAAAGGATAACAAACAATAATCATAAGTCAAATGACCACGTGTACAGCAATACAAATCTTACTCGCCTAGTTGAACCGGTAGGATGCTTACTCGTCTAGCACGCCTCGGCTGCTAGGGATAGAATCTCCTTAGGTTAACCGCGTTCCATGTTCTAGGCACTTCCTTGCCATCAAGTCGTTCCAATTTGTATGCGCCCCTGCCGAGCACTTCTTTCACTCTATACGGGCCTTCCCAATTCACCGCCAATTTTCCTTGCCCTGGTGTCGTGAGTCCGATATCATTGCGCCTTAGGACCAGGTCGTCCCGTTTGAACTCTCTTTTGAGCACCTTGGCGTTGTAGCGCAGGGCCATTCTTTGCTTTAACGCCGTTTCTGATAAATGGGCCATCTCCCTGGCTTCATCCACCAAGTCTTTTTCCACAGCCTCTTCGACTCCTCCTAAGAGTAGTCATGGGCTCGGCTCATCGATTTCTACGGGTATTATTGCATCTACTCCGTAGGTGAGCCGGAAAGGCGTTTCCCCGGTGGCCGACTATTGAGTTGTGTGGTAGGACCAAAGAACTGAGTCCAGTTTGTCTGCCCACGCTCCCTTTTTCTGGTCGAGTCGCTTCTTGAGGCCCTGCAGGATGACCTTGTTCGCAGCTTCAACTTGCCCGTTGGTTTGGGGATGCTCAACTGACGAGAACGTTTGCTTTATGCCCAAACCGGCAAGAAATTCTCCGAATTTTTTGTCGGTAAACTGTGTCTCGTTATCCGAGATGACGGCTTCCGGGATACCGAATCTTGCTATTACCTACCTCCACATGAACTTCCTGCAATTTTCCGAGGATATGCTAGCCAACGGCTCGGCCTCTATCCACTTTGTATAATAATCAATGGCCACTATCAGGTATTTGACCTGCCCTGGCCCGACCGGGAAGGGTCCTAAGAGATCGATTCCCCATTGTGAGAAAGGTCGGGAAGCCGTCAGTAGGCTAAGTTTAGTCGCTGGTGCTTTGTGGAGGTTGGAATTCTCCTGGAATCTTTTGCACCTTCTCACAAATTCCTTCGAATCTGCCATCATAGAGGGCCAATAATATCCGGCTCTAACGAGCTTTCTGGCTAGGGCCTTTCCTCCAATGTGGTGCCGCAGCATCCTTCGTGGACTTCCTTGAGGACATAGTCCGTTTGGTCGGGGCGCAGGCACTTCAGTAGCGGTTGGCTCAGCCCTCTTTTAAACAACTGGTCTTGTATGACCGCATACTTAGCCACTTCTCGCCTTATCACTTTGGCCACCTTCTCGTCGCTGGGGAGCCTAGCCTTTTCCAGGAAGTCGATGGTCGGGTCCATCCAAGAGGGATCTGACTGGGTCAGATGTAAAGCCACTACTGGTTCTTTTATCAAACCCTGAATGAGAGACCGGTTGCCAGTTCCTGGTTTTGTGCTTGCTAGTTTGGACAGGAGGTCTACCCGTGTGTTCCTTTTCTTCGAAACGTGCTGGATCGTGATCTCCTCAAATTGCTTGCTCAATTCTTTGACTTTCTCCAGATACTTCTGTAACAGTGAGTCTCTGGCCTGGTAGGTCCCACTGATTTGAGAAGTTACGACCTGTGAGTCGCTACATACTTCCAATCTGGTAGCTCTGACCTCTCTTGCTAAAACTAGGCCACCCAGCAGGGCCCCGTATTCTGCTTGATTGTTTGACACCGGAAAATTGAATTTGACCGACTATTTGTATACAACCCCAGTTGGGTTTTCTAAGATGATTCCTGCTCCTCCGAACATTTGATTGGATGCTCCATCAACGTGGAGCTTCTACCTTGTGCTCGGTGTCCCGGCAGGGTCCCCTGTCACCTCTACTAGGAAGTCAGCCATGGCCTGAGCTTTGATCGCGTGCCTGGGTTCATACTGTAGGTCATATTGGGAAAGTTCAACAGCCCAGGTCATCATTTTACCCGTCAGATCGGGTTTCTGGAGTACTTACCGGATTGCCTGATCCGTCCTGACGATGACTTAGTGTCCTTGGAAGTACTGCCGCAACTGGCGTGACGAGGTCAGGAGCGCATATGCCACCTTCTCCAGCTTGCTATACCTTAACTCTTCTCCTTGTAGTGCTTTACTCACAAAATATACTGGTTGTTACGCCTTCCCTTCTTCTCACACTAAAACTGCCGCCAAGGCTTCATCGGTTACTGCCAAATACAAGTACAGCGCCTCTCTATTCTTAGGTCTCGCGAGGACGGGCGGTGCCGATATTACCTCTTTGAAGTGTTTGAAAGCTTCCTCACATGCCGGGGTCCACTCGAACGCGATCCCCTTCTTCATCAGGTTAAAGAAAGGTAGGGATTTGGCCACCGACGCACCGAAGAAGCGAGATAGCGCGGCGAGTCTGCCTGCCAACCTTTGGACATCTTTCATGCTTCCTGGGCTCTTCATCTATAGGATTGCTTCACCCTTTTCCGGGTTGGCCTCCACCCCCCTTTGGGTTATCATGAACCCTAAGAACTTTCCGGCTTCGACGGTGAAGGCACACTTCAGCGGGTTGAGCCTCATTCTGTGTCGACGAAAGGAGGCGAAGATGCTTTCTAGGTCACCTATTAAGTCCCCGGATCTGGCAGTCTTGACCAGGATATCGTGCACGTATACCTCTACCGTCTTGCCGATTAGGTCTCTGAAGACCTTGTTCATTAGCCTTTGGTATGTGGCCCTTGCATTCTTCAGTCCGAACGGCATCACCTTGTAGTAGTACGTCCCTCTTGGCATTATAAACGTCGTTTTATCTTCATCTAGCCGGTGCATCGGTATCTAATTGTACCCAGAATAGGCATCCATGAAGCTCAGATACCGATAACCCGCCGCCGCGTCAACAAGAGCATCAATGTTGGGTAGGGGGAAGGAATCCTTGGGACATGCTTTGTTAAGGTCAGAGTAGTCCATGCACATCCTCCATTTCCCACTGGGCTTTTTGACCAGGACCACGTTCAACAGCCAAGTCGAGTAGTCGAGTTCCCGAATGAAGCCCGCTTTTAGTAGGCTGGCCGTCTATTTGGCCACCTTTTCTGGCCTTTCTTGGGACATTTTTCTCCTCCTTTAGGCCACTGGCTTTGCCTCCAGCCTCACGGCTAACTGGTGCAACATGAACTGGAGGTCTATACCCGGCATGTCGGCTGGAGTCCAGGCAAACAAGTCACTGTTAGCTCTGATCATCTCCATCAGGGGTTCTTTCAAGTCATGGGGTAGATTTCTGTTTACAAACATAAACTTCTCATCTGAGTCACCGACCCTAAACTTTTCGAGGTCCCCCTCTGGTTCTGGTCTGGGTTTGTCATCTACTCTGGCATCCAGGTTGGCAAGAAAGACACCGGATGCTTCTTTAGATTTCTTTCTTAGGGAGAGGCTGGCATTGTCGCATGCGACTGCCATCTCCAGGTCTCCCCTGATGGTCCCCACGGATCCATCATCAGCAACAAACTTCATTAACAATAGCTTGGTGGAAATTACCGCCCCAAATTCGTTGATGGTCTTTCTCCCCAAGATGAGGTCGTAGGCTGATGAGCGGATAATTTATACGCTTTTTGGCATTGTTTTTACATAGTTTTTAGTATGATTTAGTTAGTTTTTAATATATTTTTATTAGTTTTTAAATAAAAATTATATTTCTGGACTTTACTATGAGTTTTTGTGTTTTTCTGTGATTTCAGGTAATTTCTGGCTGAAATTGAGGGACTTGAGCAAAAATCTGATTCAGAGGCTGAAGAAGGACTGCAGATGCTGTTGGATTCTGACCTCCCTGCACTCAAAATGGCTTTTCTGGAGCTACAAGAGTTCAAATGGCGCGCTCTTAATTGCGTTGGAAAGTCGACATCCAGGGCTTTCCAGCAATATATAATAGTCCATACTTTGCCCGAGTTTAGACGACGCAAACTGGCGTTCAACGCCAGCTCTCTACCCTATTCTGGCGTTAAACGCCAGAAACAGGTTACAAAGCAGAGTTAAATGCCAGAAACAGGTTATAAACTGGCGTTTAACTCCAAGGAAGACCTCTACACGTGAAAGCTTCAACGCTCAGTCCAAGCACACACCAAGTGGGCCCGGAAGTGAATTTCTGCATCATTTACTCATTTCTGTAAACCCTAGTAACTAGTTTAGTATAAATAGGACTTTTTACTATTGTATTTACATGGATCTTTGGAACGTTTTTCCTTAGACTTGGGGGCTGGCCATTCGGCCATTCCTGGACCATTATCACTTATGTATTTTTAACGGTAGAGTTTCTACACACCATAGATTAAGGTGTGGAGCTCTGCTGTTCCTCATGAATTAATGCAAAGTACTACTGTTTTTCTATTCAATTCAAGCCTATTTCTTCTCTAAGATATCCATTTGCACACAAGAACATGATGAATGTGATGATTATGTGACGCTCATCATCATTCTCACCTATGAATGCGTGCCTGACAACCACTTCCGTTCTACATGCAAACAAGCTTGAATGTGTATCTCTTAGCCTTCTGATCGTGAGATCAGAGTCTTCGTGGCATAGGCTAGAACTATTGGTGGCCATTCTTGATATTCGAAAAGTCTAAACCTTGTCTGTGGTATTCCGAGTAGGATCCAGGAAGGGATGGCTGTGACGTGCTTCAAACTCGTGAGTGCTGGGCGTAATGACAGACGCAAAAGGATTACTGAATCCTATTCCAGCAGGATCGAGAACCGACAAATGATTAGTCATGCGGTGACAGCGTATTTTGGATCATTTTCACTGAGAGGACGGGAAGTAGCCATTGACAATGGTGATGCCCTGCATAAAGCTTGCCATGTAAAGGAGTATGAAGGATTGGATGAAAGCAGTAGGAAAGCGGAGATTCAGAAGGAACAAAGCAACTCCATACGCTTATCTGAAATTCTCACCAATGAATTACATAAGTATCTCTATCTTTATTTTATATTTTATTTATCCTTTAATTATTAAAACTCTATAACCATTTGAATCCGCCTGACTGAGATTTATAAGGCGACCATAGCTTGCTTCAAGCCGACAATCTCCGTGGGATCAACCCTTACTCACGTAAGGTTTATTACTTGGACGACCCAGTGCACTTGCTGGTTAGTTGTGCGAAGTTTTGACAAAGAACTAAGATTATGAACGTGCGTATAAAGTTTTCAGCGCCGTTACCAAGGAATGAATGATCACGATTTCTGCGCACCAAGTTTTTGGCGCCGTTGCCGGAGATTGTTCGAGTTTGGACAACTGACGGTTCATCTTGTTGCTCAGATTAGATAATTTTATTTTAATTTTAAGCCTTTTGTTTTTGTTCTTTTTATTTTCGAAAAATTTTCAAAAAAAATAATAAAATAAATTATTCTATGTTCTTCAGAATTTTTTAGAATGAATTCTAGAGTTTCAGATGATGCTTTTATCATCACAGGAGTTAGTTGATTTCCATAAATTTGGCTGTTGTATGTAATGTCCTGCAGAAGCTTGTTTTGCCCTGTCTAATCTCTTTAGACTGAAGCTTTAGACGAACATTACATGATTCCTGGAATCTTTATTAAAAATTTTGAGTTTTTTATTTTCTTTTTCCAAATAACTTTCGAAAAATCCAAAAAAAAAATTTTTAACAAAATCATAAAACCAAAAATATTTTGTGTTTCTTGTTTGAGTCTAGTGTCAAATTTTAAGTTTAGTGTCAATTGCATTCTTCTTATTTTCGAAAATTTATCATATGTTCTTCATAATCTTCGAGTTGTTCTTGATGAATTTCTTTGTTTAATCTTTGCATTTTCATGTTTTGTGTCTTTTCTTGTTTTTCATATGCATTTTCAATTTGTTAGTGTCTAAAGTTTGAAAATTTCTAAGTTTGGTGTCTTGCATGTTTTTCTTTTCTTAAAAATTTTTCAAAAATAAGTTCTTGGTGTTCATCTTGACATTCAAAGTGTTCTTGCATGTATCATTTGTTTTGATCCAAAATTTTCATGTTTTGAGTCTTTTGGTTGTTTTTCTCTTTCTTCATTAAAAATTTAAAAATAAAAAAAATATCTTTCCCTTATTTCACTTATAATTTTCGAAAATTTGGTTTGATTTAGTCAAAAAGTTTTAAATTTAATTGTTTCTTATGAGTTAAGTCAAATTTTCAATTTAAAAATCCTATCTTTTTCAAAAATCAAATCTTTTTCATTTTTTCTTTCATATTTTCGAAAATTTCAAATTGATTTTCAAAAATCTTTTTCTTATTTTGTTTCATAATTTCAAAATCTTTACTAAGAATTAATGTGATTGATTCAAAAATTTTTAAGTTTGTTACTTGCCTATTAAAAAAGGTTCAATCTTTAAATTTTAAAATCATATTTTTTTGTTTCTTGTTAGTCAAGTAATCAACTTTAATTTTCAAAATAAAATCTTTTTAAATTTCTTTTTCAAATCTTTTTCAAAATAAGTTTCAATCACATCTTTTTCAAAATCAATTTTAAAATCTTTTCTAACTTCTTTCCTAACTTCTTATCTTTTCAAAAATTGATTTTCAAATCTTTTTCAAATAACTACTTGACTTTTTGTTTGATTTTAAAAGTTTATTATTTCAATCATATCTTTTTCAAAACTACCTAACTAATTCTCTCTCTAATTTTCGAAAATCACCTTCCTCTTTTTCAAAATTCCTTTTTAATTAACTAATTGATTTAGATTTTAATTTAATTTCATTTTTTTTATTTTTGAATTTTAATTTTAAATTAAAATTAAAAATAAAAATATTTTTTTATTTTATTTAATTTTCGAATTCTTCCCTCTCTCATCTCCTTCTAATTATTTATTTATTTACTAACACTTCTCTTCATCTCGAAATTCGAACCCTCTCTTTCTCTTGGTATTCGAATTTCTCTTCTTCTATTCCTTTCTTCTTCTACTCACATAAAGGAATCTCTATACTGTGACATAGAGGATTCCATATTTTCTTTTCTGTTTTCTTCTTTTTCATATAAGCAGGAACAAGGATAAGAACATTCTTGTTGAAGTTGATCCTGAACCTGAAAGGACTCTGAAGAGGAAGCTAAGGGAAGCTAAAGCACAACTCTCTGGAGAAAATCTGACAGAAATTTTTGAAAAAGAAGGAGACATGGCCGAAAATAATAACAATGCAAGGAAGATGCTTGGTGACTTTACTGCACCAAATTCCAATTTACATGGAAGGAGCATCTCAATCACTGCCATTGGAGCAAACAATTTTGAGCTAAAGCCTCAATTAGTTTCTCTGATGCAACAAAACTGCAAGTTTCATGGACTTCCATCAGAAGATCCTTTTCAGTTCTTAACTGAATTCTTGCAGATCTGTGATACTGTTAAGACCAATGGGGTTGACTCCGAGGTCTACAGGCTTATGCTTTTCCCGTTGCTTGCTTCAAGCCGACAATCTCCGTGGGATCAACCCTTACTCACGTAAGGTTTATTACTTGGACGACCCAGTGCAGACCATTCTGCAGGTGGATCTATTCACCTAAAGAAAACGCCTGCAGAAGCTCAAGAACTCATTGACATGGTTGCAAATAACCAGTTCATGTACACTTCTGAAAGGAATCATGTGAGTAATGGGATGCCTCAGAGGAAGGGAGTTCTTGAAATTGATACTCTGAATGCCATATTGGCTCAGAGTAAAATATTGACCCAGCAAGTCAATATGATTTCTCAGAGTCTAAATGGATTGCAAGCTGCATCCAACAGTACTCAAGAGGCATCTTCTGAAGAAGAAGCTTATGATCCTGAGAACCCTGCAATAGCAGAGGTGAATTACATGGGGGGAATCCTATGAAAATACCTATAATCCCTCATGGAGAAATCATCCAAATTTCTCATGGAAGGATCAACAAAAGTCTCAACAAGGCTTTAATAATGGTGGAAGAAACAGGTTTAGCAATAGCAATCCTTTTCTATCATCTACTCAGCAACAGACAGAGAATTCTGAGCAGAATACATCTAGCTTAGCAAATATAGTCTCTGATCTATCTAAGGCCATTCTAAGTTTCAAGAATGAAACAAGGTCCTCCATAAGAAATTTGGAGGCACAAGTGGGCCAGCTGAGTAAAAGAGTCACTGAAACTCCTCCTAGTACTCTCCCAAGCAATACAGAAAAAAATCCAAAGCGAGAGTGCAAGGCTATTGATTTAACCATCATGGCCGAACCTACAAGGGAGGAGGGGGACGTGGATCCTATTGAGGAAGACCTCCTGGGACATTCACTGACCAATAAGGAGTTTCCCTTTGAGGAACCAAAGGAATCTGAGACTCATCTAGAGACCATAGAGATTCCATTTAACCTCCTTTTACCATTCATGAGCCCTGATGACTATTCATCTTCTGAAGAAGATGAAGACATTGCTGAAGAGCAAGTTGCTCAATATTTAGGAGCAATCATGAAGCTGAATGATAAATTATTTGGTAATGAGACTTGGGAGGATGAACCTCCATTGCTCATCAAGGAACTAAATGCCTTGGTTCAGCAAACTCTACCTCAAAAGAAATAGGATCCTGGTAAATTCCTAATTCCCTGTAACATAGGCACCATGACCTTTGAGAAGGCTCTGTATGACCTGGGGTCAGGAATAAACTTAATGACACTCTCTGTAATGGAGAAACTTGGGATCTTTGAGGTGTAAGCTGCCAGAATCTCATTAGAGATGGCAGACAACTCAAGAAAACAGGCTTATGGACTAGTAGAGGACGTGCTAGTAAAGGTTGAAGGCCTTACATCCCTGCTGATTTCATAATCCTAGAGACTGGGAAGGATGAGGATGAATCCATCATCCTTGGAAGACCCTTCCTAGCCACAGCAAGAGCTGTGATTGATGTGGACAGAGGAGAATTGGTCCTTCAACTGAATGAGGACAACCTTGTGTTTAAAATTCAAGGATCTCCTTCTGTAACCATGGAGAGTAAGCATGAAAAGCTTCTCTCACTGCAGAGTCAACCAAAGCCCCACAGTCAAACTCTAAGTTTGGTGTTGGGAGGCCACAACCAAACTCTAAGTTTGGTGTTGGGAGGTTCCAACAATGCTCTGAATATCTGTGAGGCTCCATGAGAGCTGACTATCAAGCTATTGACATTAAAGAAGCGCTTGTTGGGAGGCAACCCAATGTTATTTAATTATATCTATTTATTTTCTATTGTTATTTTATATTTTTTTTAGGTTGATGATCATGTGGAGTCACAAAAACTACTGAAAAATCAAAAATAGAATGAAAAACAATATTAAAAATAGCTCACCCTGGAGGAAGAACTTATTGGCGTTTAAACGCCAGTAAGAAGCATTAAACTGGAGTTTAACGCCAGAAAAAAGCATCAAGCTGGCGTTAAACGCCAGAAACAAGCACCAGACTGGCGTTTAACGCCAAAACAGAGCATGGAAGTGGCGTTAAACGCCAGAAACAAGCAGCAAGCTGGTGTTTAACGCCAGACATGCACTATAAGGGCGTTTTGCACGCCTAATTGGAGCAGGGATGTTAAGTCCTTGACCCCACTGGATCTGTGGACCCCACAGGATCCCCTCAGGATCTGTGGATCCCACAGGATCCCCACCTACCCCACCTCTTCTTCTCTCCTCTTCACACCTCTCCATAACACTCTTCCCCAAAATAACCTCCATTACTCCTCCAAAACCATCATACCACCCACCTACACCTACCCACTCAAATTCAAACCATTCACACACCTCAATCTCCTCCATTTTCTTCTTCTTCTACTCACTTCTTTCTTCTTTTCCTCAAGGACGAGCAAACCTTCTAAGTTTGGTGTGGTAAAAGCATTGCTTTTTATTTTTCCATAACCATTTATGGCACCTAAGGCCAGAGAAAGGGAAGGCAAGTGCTTCCACCTCTGAGTCATGGGAGATGGAGAGATTCATCTCAAGGATCCATAGCTCAGTAGTAGAGCATTTGACTGCACAACAAGAGAGCCCACTCATGGACCTCAACAAGAGCATGAGGAATTCCCTCACCAAGAAATTCCTGAGATGCCTCAAGGGATACATTTTCCTCCACACAACTATTGGGAGCAACTAAGGATAGGAGCATCAAAGAGCTATGAGGGAGGAGCAACAAAGGCAAGGAAGAGACATAGAGGAGCTCAAGAGCACCATTGGTTCTTCAAAAAGAGGAAGACGTCACCCTCACTAAGGTGGACCCATTCTTTAATCTCCTTGTTCTTATTTTCCTGCTTTTCGTTTACTATACTTTATGTTTATGTTTGTGTCTTATTACATGATCATTAGTATTTAAGTGTCTAGGCCTTAAAGTTATGAATGTCCTATGAATCCATCACCTCTCTTAAATGAAAAATGTTTTAATTACAAAAGAACAAGAAGTACATGGTTTCGAATTCATCCTTGAAACTAGTTTAATTATTCTGATGTGGTGACAATACTTTTTATTTTCTGAATGAATGCTTGAACAGTGCATATGTCTTTTGATATTGTGGTTTATGAATGTTAAATATGTTGGCTCTTGAAAGAATGATGAAAAAGGAGACATGTTATTCGATAATCTGAAAAATCATAAAAATGATTCTTGAGGCAAGAAAAAGCAGTGAATACAAAAGCTTGCGAAAAAAAAGAAGAAAAGAAAAGGGGCAAAAAAAAGAAAGAGAAAGAAAAAAAAAGCAAGTAGAAAAAGGCAAAAGCTCTTTAAACCAAAAGGCAAGAGCAAAAAGCCAATAGCCCTTAAAACCAAAAGGCAAGGGTAATAGAAAGGATCCAAGACTTTGAGCATCAGTGGATAGGAGGACCTAAAGGAATAAAATCCTGGCCTAAGTGGCTAAACCAAGTTGTCCCTAACCATGTGCTTGTGGCGTGAAGGTGTCAAGTGAAAACTTGAGACTAAGCGGTTAAAGTCGATGTCCAAAGCAAAAAGAAGAGTGTGCTTAAGAACCATGGACACCTCTAATTGGGGGCTTTAGCAAAGCTAAGTCACAATCTAAAAAGGTTCACCCAATTATGTGTCTGTGGCATTTATGTATCCGGTGGTAATAACTGGAAAACAGAGTGCTTAGGGCCACGGCCAAGACTCATAAAGTATCTGTGTTCAAGAATCAACATACTGAACTAGGAGAATCAATAACACTATCTGAATTCTAAGTTCCTATAGATGCCAATCATTCTGAACCTCAATGGATAAAGTAAGATGCCAAAACTATTCAAGAGGCAAAAAGCTACTAGTCTCGCTCATCTGATTGGAGCTAAGTTTCATTGATATTTTGGAATTTATAGTATATTCTCTTCTTTTCATCCTATTTGATTTTCAGTTGCTTGGGGACAAGCAACAATTTATACGCTTTTTGGCATTGTTTTTACATAGTTTTTAGTATGATTAGTTAGTTTTTAATATATTTTTATTAGTTTTTAAATAAAAATCACATTTCTGGACTTTATTATGAGTTTGTGTATTTTTCTGTGATTTCATGTAATTTCTGGCTGAAATTTAGGGACTTGAGCAAAAATCTGATTCAGAGGCTGAAGAAGGACTGCATATGCTGTTGGATTCTGACCTCCCTGCACTCAAAGTGGATTTTCTGGAGCTACAGGAGTTCAAATGGTCCATACTTTGCCCTAAACCCTAAACCCTAAACCCCAAACCTCTCAATTGCGTTGGAAAGTAGACATCCAGGGCTTTCCAGAAATATATAATAGTTCATATTTTGCCCGAGTTTAGATGACGCAAACTGGCGTTCAACGCCAGCTCTCTACCCTATTCTGGCGTTAAACACCAGAAATAGGTTGCAAAGTAGAGTTAAACGCCAGAAACAGGTTACAAAATGGCGTTTAACTCCAAGGAAGACTTCTACACGTGAAAGCTTCAATGCTCAGCCCAAGCACACACCAAGTGGGCCCGGAAGTGGATTTCTGCATCATTTATTCATTTCTGTAAACCCTAGTAACTAGTTTAGTATAAATAGGACTTTTTACTATTGTATTTACATGGATCTTTGGAACGTTTTTCCTTAGACTTGGGGGCTGGCCATTCGGCCGTGCCTGGACCATTATCACTCATATATTTTCAACGGTAGAGTTTCTACACACCATAAATTAAGGTGTGGAGCTCTACTGTTCCTCATGAATTAATGCAAAGTACTACTGTTTTTCTATTCAATTCAAGTCTATTTCTTCTCTAAGATATCCATTTGCATACAAGAACATGATGAATGTGATGATTATGTGATGCTCATGATTATTCTCACCTATGAACGCGTGCCTGACAACCACTTCCGTTCTACATGCAAACAAGCTTGAATGTGTATCTCTTAGCCTTCTAATCGTGAGATCAGAGTCTTCGTGGCATAGGCTAGAACTATTGGCAACCATTCTTGAGATCCGGAAAGTCTAAACCTTGTCTGTGGTATTCCGAGTAGGATCCGGAAAGGGATGGCTGTGATGAGCTTCAAACTCGCGAGTGCTGGGCGTAGTGACAGAGGCAAAAGGATTACTGAATCCTATTCCAGCAGGATCGAGAACCGACAGATGATTAGCCATGCGGTGACAGCGCATTTTGGATCATTTTCACTGAGAGGACGAGAAGTAGCCATTGACAACGGTGATGCGCTGCATAAAGCTTGCCATGGAAAGGAGTATGAAGGATTGGATGAAAGCAGTAGGAAAGCGAAGATTCAGAAGGAACAAAGCAACTCCATACGCTTATCTGAAATTCTCACCAATGAATTACATAAGTATCTCTATCTTTATTTTATATTTTATTTATCTTTTAATTATTAAAACTCTATAACCATTTGAATCCGTCTGACTGAGATTTACAAGGCGACCATAGCTTGCTTCAAGCCGACAATCTCCGTGGGATCGACCCTTACTCACATAAGGTTTATTACTTGGACGACCCAGTGCACTTGCTGGTTAGTTGTGCGAAGTTGTGTCAAAGAACTAAGATTATGAACGTGCGTATAAAGTTTTCAGTGCCGTTACCAAGGAATGAACGATCACAATTTCTGCGCACCATAGGCCGTGGAGTCCCTCAACACAACAAACTCCGCCATTAACGACCTCTTCCCCCTGCCTCCGCCAATCGAGACCGGGAGGACACTACGCCATCTGGTTTGATAAAGTTATCGCCTAGGCCTACTACGCCGTGTTGGTGGCCCCTCAAGTCGGTATCCCTTAGGCCCAAAGCATCAAATACATTACAGAACATGATATTGGAGTCAACCCCTGTGTCCACCAGGATCTGCCTTACTAAGCCGGTGCCCACCCTGGCCGTGATCACCATCGGCGGGTTCTCCGCAACCTCATCAAACCGTTGATCTTCAAGGCCGAAAGATATCGAGGGTACCCTCCAGACGGTCGGCGTGGGGCCAGAGGACATAGATAAGACCTTGATGTCCTTCTTGCTAGCTGATTTCGATCTGAGAGGGACGTCCCTTCCAATCACCTCATTTACCACAGTGAGGCCACGCTCACTGTCCTTCTCGGGTTCCCGTTTTTGCCTTATGGTCTGGCTTTTGTCCTCGGTTGATCGGTTCCTCCTCCTTGGTTCCCTTATTAGGTGGGAGAACTCGGCCAATTTTCCTTCCCGAATGGCTTGCTCCAAGGCATCTTTCAGGTCAAAACAGTCTTGGGTCTTGTGGCCATAACCCTTGTGATAATCACAATAGAGGTTCTTGTTTCCTCCCGTCCTGTCCTTGAGTTGTCGGGGCTTCGACAAGATGCCCTTGTCGGCGATCTGCTGAAAGACCTCAACGATTGGAGCCGCTAGGGGGTGCAGTTGGTGAACTTCCCAACGCGGGGAAAGGGCTTGAAAGTCTTGGCCGATCCTCTGTCTCTGGAGTGTTCCTTGGACCTTTCCCCGCCGCCGGATGGGCGGGCATTAGAGTATGCGGGTTACCGTTTATTGGCTGCCACGACCTGACTTACTTCTTCATCATTGATATATTCCCTGGCTACGTTCTGAATTTCCTGCATTGTCCAGACGGGCTTGGTGGTAAGGTGTTTTCTGAAATTCGCATTTAGTAGCCCATTGGTTAAGAACAAACTGGCCACCGAATCGATTAAGCCGTCAATCTGCAGGCACTCATCATTGAATCTGTCCAGGTACTTCCTGGTCAGCTCGTCGGTTCGTTGAGTCACTCCTAGCAGATTAATCGGGTGTTTCGCTTTGGCGATACACGTGGTGAACTGGGCCAAGAAGGCGCGACTGATGTCGGCAAACGTGGTTATGGAGCCCTGGAAAAGGGCATTAAACCAATGAATCGATGGCTCGGCTAAGGTTACTAGGAAAGCCCGGCACCTTACTTCGTCGCCTACCCCTTCCAGGTTCATCCTGGCCTCGAAGGCCGTTAGATGTTCCTGGGGATCTTGAGTACCGTCGTACCTCATATATGTCGGCTTATCAAAGTGCTTCGGCAGTCGTACTCCGAGGATCGAGTGGTGGAAAGGGGTCGCTCCCATGACCACCAGTTGTCGGGTTCTCCTCGGTCTCTCCCTGATGTGCTCTCTGTTAGGCCGGCTTCTCCTCGCCCTTTCTCGACGGTGTTCTTGTTGTGGTCGGCTCCTTCTTCTTCGTTCTCTGTCGCTTTCCCAGTCTTCCTCTTCGGTATCTCTTGTTGGTGATCGGGTGTAGACCAGGGGATCTCGTCGTCTCCTTGGCGCCTCTCTGCTTTCCTGGCTCTCTGATTTTGTCCGGGAGCTCGGAGTGCGCCTGGAGTGACTTCTTCGGAGACTCCTTTCTCCTCTTTGAGTGGATCGGGAAGGCTCTTGGCTAGGAGTAGGCTGACGACTTTTCCGGTTGGCTACTTCTCGCTTTAAGTTCTACACCCTGTGGAGCAACTCTTGTATTATCTTGGCGCTATCACTGCCTGTTCCTCCAAAAGGTCGTCCCTCGGGATGTCACGGGGGGATCTGGTGCCCTCGCAAGCGGGAGCTCCGGCGGCTACCCTACTGCCTCGGGGATCCATTTCCTCCCCGCGAGGCCCGGCTCCGCCGTCAGCCCAACCAGGAACCAAAACAAAGTCCATATCGGCAAGGTTCCCACAGACGGCGCCAATGTTCGGTGGGTCGGTTACCGGACGATTTGGGATTACTGATTGGGTGTGAAGATGGGTCCTTACCTCAGCCTGGATCCTAGAAACTAATAGCGCGAGCGGCCGACTTTTCGAGTTCTTCGTGAGTTGAGGGGGGTGCCACCTGCAAGGACACTCCGACGCTCAAGTCAGTCTAGTGCGCAGGTGGTAAGGAGGAAAAAGTAATGGTGACGTACCTCGAGGGAGGGGTAGGGCCCTTCCTATATATACTGTGTCAGAGGTGGACCCCGCATGAGCAGACCCACCTTCCACAAAGCTTTCCCTTGCCAGCTGTTACCAGGTGAGCTGGCTCCCAGGAGGGAAGGTGCTCGGGTCAAGATCCGGGCATGTGGTGCCCTGCGGAGTGGTCGCCCAGACCCGACAAAGGCGCGTGCCGGTCGGGTCGGTCATAGGGCCAGCCGGGCTGGGCCGCAACAGTTTGTCATGGTTAAATTTATCTTTTTATTACATCTAAATTTTGATAAACCAACTATAACTAATTATGGTATAATTCTTTTCGTAATTTATAAAAATTATTAATCATTTTCAATAAAAAAATTTCAAAAAATAAAATAAATAAAAAAATTCAAAAGACATAAAAAAATTCTCTAACACTATTTTGTCTTTCTTTCTTCGTATTATTAAAGAAAAATTCATTCTTCATAAGAAGACAATTTGAAAAAAAAAAAATTTAAACTCAGAATTGTTGAAAACAGGAGAAAAAAAACTAAGCAACCTGCACCAAATTTGACGAAATTCAAATTTAATTGAAAAAAATTAAGGGAGTTTATTTTTAAAAATATGTTATTTTCTCAAAAATTTTTATGATTTTATGCATAGTTATCAAACCTGACTCGATCCGGTCGGTTTGACCGAAAATCCGGTCACCTGGTCATCTGGCTGGGTCGAGTCACTCGTTGAACCGGTCTTGCAGCGGACTCGGTAGAACCCGGTTCGACCCGGTGGGTTTTAGTTAAACCTGGTGTCCTGGCCAGTTAATTCAACCCGGTCCGGGTCATGTTTCTTTTTTTTTTCTTTTTTTTCTTTTAAATCGAAACTGCGTCGTTTACCTTTCAGTTGCCCCATTCCCTTTCAACAAAACCCTAATGGCTATTCCCCCTTCCCCATTGCCCCTAATATGAGAAATCAGTCTGATTCTAGTGGAACCCCCCAGCCAACCTCGTCTCTCTGCTCCTTCATCGGCGGCACTCGGCAGTCCTTCACCCTCGCCCTCACCTCATCACTCCATCGTCTCTCCCCTCTCATCGTTACTCCGCTCACCTCGTCACTCTCGGTCTCTCACGGTCACGGCCTCCTGTCGTCGCTCTCTCAGTCTCTCACCTTGTCTCCTCACCTCATCATTGTCGCGGTCCGTGCTCCTGCCCTGCGTTCTCTTCGTCGACGGCAGAAAGCTCACAGAAGACAGAAATCAAGCAGCATCTCTGCATCTGCTCCCTCGGGTCAATCGAGTGGTGGTGGTCGTCTTCTTGGTCGTGGTCTGGAAACCAATTAACCAGGTGAGCTCCCTTCAAGTTTTTGACCCTGGTCTTTTACTAGAATTGTTGTTGAATACTGAACCTGGTGGTTGTTGTTGACTGTTGTAATTGAATTTTAGAGTTGTTGAAGGCTTGAAGCTGAACATATTTTAGTTACTAGTTAGTATTGTTATAGAATCTGGTGGTTATTACTATTGTATTTGATTTTTTGGAGTTGTTATTGAATCTGGTGGTTATTACTTTAGTTAGAATTATTGTTGAACTTGAATCTGGTGGCTGCTGATGTTGCATTTAGTTTTTTAGTGTTGTTGTTTGTTGCTGTGTTGTTTTAGAGTTGCTGTATTTTTTAGAGCTGTTGTTGTTTGTTGTTGGATTTTTTTAGAGTTGCTGTATGTTGAATCACAAAGTTAGTGAACTTTGGTGGAACGGTGGTGGTTGCTGTGTTGCTTAAAAACTAACTTAAGTAAATCTTTTGTTGCTAAAAATATTTTTGGTTTCTTTTACTAGAATTTTAAAAATATCTTAATCTCAAACACCATCAGAAAGGCCACCATCTTAAGAACAAGCATCATCAGCAACTCCTATCCCTGATCTTACCACTAAAAGAGTTTATAATAATAGAGGAAAGACTGATGGGTCATTGTAAAGAAATTGTGAAAAAAAAAAAAAGAAAAATTACTATGAAGTGCATATATTGTGTTATCTTTCACTTGCTCTTGTTGATTTAAATTGAGAACATATTTTGTACTAGAGACTAGTTTATTATCTTTTTTTTTTAATTATTAGTCATGTTTAAGAATTAATATTAGATTATTAATGTTTGTAAAGACTTGCATTTTAAGTTTGAAGACATTAGTTTAATTTTATTTATATAATTTTATATTTTTTAATTATAACTGAGTTAACCGGATAAATCAGTGACCCACCGGTTGAACCAGTAACCTGGTGACCCGGTTATATGACCGGATTGATTACCGGTTCGGTTCTGATAACTATGATTTTATGTGCTTGTATATATCTCAATTTATTTATCCAGTAAGTTCATTCAACATACACGACTCTAATTGAGCTGTAGTTGAAAATAAATTTTATTGTAACAGAAGATTTTTTAGTAAGTACGAAATATACTTTATAAGAGGTTTTTTTATAAGATATAATATTTTGGAAATTTTTAATGTTTTTAGAAATTATTTTTTTTTATATTATAATTAATTAGTTGGGTTATCAAAACTTAAATCAAATAAAAGATTAAATTTAATCATGATAAATCAATCGAATTTAACCACTAATATTATAACATGTAATAAGGAGTAAGTTACCGTTTAAAATTAAAAATGTATGATAGAATTCACCTATTTTTAAACATTAATGACGGCCACAAAATAATAAATTTTGATAATCTTTTAATATTTCTCATTTTTCAATTCTCAAGTAAATTATTTCAGCTAAGTTTTTTTCTTTTTTGTTATAATTATTTCAGCTACGTTAGTTAGCGGATGAAAACAAAATAGTCTTTTTATTTTCGTCATGAAACAAAATAATCTTAGGAATACCCACTAGATTCAAATATTGTTTTGGACATTGTTATTGAATCCTATTGTGGGCCTCAGGGCCCAAAATGTCTCGCATTGCAAAACACGTCTCCATATGGGAGAAAAAATTTTCTGTAGATTCTTTTTCTCTATATTTTCGGTTTATTCTCGGAATTTTTGTTTCCAAGAGGAATAAAATACCTTTACTTCTCAAAGAGCAGTGTAAAGCCGCTGGAACTTTGGTTGAAGAGCAATATATGACACTTTTTAATAGACTGCATTCGAATTTGAACCTTAACCTTAGTGAATGCCGGAAATAGATCTAACTTATAAATAACCAACGATGCCACGTTAGTCTATAATGATAGTCGCTCACATTTTGACGCATCTTCACAATACTAATAGCAATAGCAATATGTGAGAAAACCAATAATGTATCAATAAAGAAACTGGACATAATCAACTGTTACTGATATAGTTAGTCGCAGCAGCAGTTAGTTAGTTAGACACCCGTGGAAATAGTTAGTTAGGTGCATTTGATGTCAAGAGGTATCACCAACTTGTGCATAAGTCTTCACCTCCTCCCCCTTCAGAATTATGAGTTCTCGTTCTTCTCCCTTCTATTTCTTGCTCCCTGTGATTCTCAGTTTCAACATCAACGTTAACTGATTTTGTTTATTTCCAATTTTTTTAAAAATAAATTAATTTAATTCGAGAGCCATGTGAAGACACTTTGTCCTGGCGAAGTCAACTATTCTAGCTATATATGTGATGCTGAAACTTTAGGATATACAAGCAAGAAAAATAAATAAACAACAATCTAACTAACGAGTAATAAGTAATAATAGAAATCCTTATTTCATAATAATACATGACAACACAACCAAAGAAAACCACGGGAGTGGGGCTTTTACAATCTGAGACTAAGAGGTACATTATATGCTACAACACTCACATTACCAACAGGAAAAGTAGAAAAAACACAATTTCTGTCCGGTTTTTTTTTTTTTTTACTCTCCCTTCACTCACATATATAGGTAACTGTAATAAACTAATTATGATTTTTTTTTTTTTTTGGTTCACACAAGAATGAAAGTGTAAAACCAAGCCCCTCACAACTGTGACCCCATGCACCTGAAACAGAGCCACAAAGAAAGGGAAAATGCGTTAAAAATTAAATTGTTATACGATCCAATCCCGTGTTAAAATCTAAACTGTTACATGTTAGAACATAAGACAACAAAGTCCATTCATATTGTGTGACGGTTTAAAACTTTTAATATATTGTATAAAGATTAAATGGAAGGAAAGTTTTGTAATAATAACTTGAACGAGTTATCCGGCGGTTATCCCCTTGTAACTTCAGAGCTACAGGAATTTTGGTGAAAGAAGTCAATAAACATTAACGTANTTTATCCCGTATTTTTTAAAAAATAATAATGAAATAAAATAAGAGAGCTTAATTACCTTGACATAGAAGAAAGGTGCAGCAAGCAGTAATGGCGGAGAAGATCTAATCACTGTCGCTGCTGCTGCTGCTGTCATGGCCATGGTCGTGGCCATGTTCGCCCTTCTTCTTATCCTTCTTCTTCTTCTTCTCACCCTCGGCACCGTCGCCGCCGTGGATCTTATCCTTGATCTTGTCTACAAGACCCTCCTTGTGCTGCTGCTCACCTGGGTGGTGCTCTTGCACGTGGCCATGTTCTCCTCCGTACACTCCTCCACTACCATGGTGCTCTCCACCAACACCAACACCACCACCACCGTAGTGCTGCTGCTGTTGGTGGTGCTCTCCCTGCTTGTACTGATCGCTGCCATGGCTCTCTCCCTTGTGCTCCTGATCTTTCTTGTTCCCTCCCATGTGGAGGGTCTCCTCGATCTTGTGCATGATTCCTGACATCTTGTTTGTTTTTCTCTTTTCTCTTCTCTGATCAAGTTTTTGTTTGTTTCTTTGTGACACACACTCTGTTTTGATCTGTTGTTTGGTGAAGGAATGGATCGTATTTATAGGCAGAGAAAGTTGAAGTACTGTTATTAATTTAGTGGATAATGGGATAAATGTGGACCACTTGATTTATGAGGAAATATCTCGAGTGTCTACGTGTACGTATATGCTAATAATAGTATAGTGTCCTGCCACTAATGCTTATAAAAGAAAAAAAATTGAGAATTAATTTCTTTGTATACTTTTCTTAAAGTGTTTTCTTATATTAGCTTTGTTTATCTAC
>NC_029790.2:108975015-108979396 GCF_000816755.2 Arachis ipaensis | reverse complement strand
AGAACTTATTATATATTTTTATTTTTCTCTATACAACTCGAAAGATAATGAATTGAGAAACGAATTCCGAATAAATTGATTAAGAGAATATGAGGCTATAGAATCTCTCATAAAGCAAACAAGTGTCAGGTGATTAACGTTGAGACAGTTCAGTTGTTAAAAAGTAGGGCATTTGGAACCTGAATTCGTGTATTTTAGAGAAGCACGGCATCCATCTATTAATATAGGCATATAGTAGTAAAGATAAGATAAAGCTTTCGGAAAGACACAATTAAGCTAACATTATTTTGCCATGTATTATTATGCCATAACAATATGTGTCCAAAGTGTTAGGTCTATTTGACCGGACAAACTGATAAAGTATTGCATGTAAGTATGTAACTTACGAAGAATACTGGTATCCATATGACGGAACATTGATATACTAATTTTAATTTTCTGGGTAAAATATAGAAATAATATATATGTTTTGGGTTCGATCCCCGAATCCCTCATGGGAGCAATCTTCAACCTGGTTACCCGGGTCAGGCTTTTCTTACGGTAGAAACCGGCCGCGTAATTCCTAACTAATATTCAAAATCAAATATCCCTCTTATCTTAAACAGATAAAATAAGATAAGATAACAAACTCCAATTATAAAAAAGGACCGAAGACTCTTTTAGGTACGACACTCGTTCCTAATCTTCACCTATATCTCTAAGATCCATTTTGATTTGAGCGTCAAAATATCTTTGCTGGTACCAACCCCACTGCTCCAAAATCCAATTGCGTCATCACATCGACTGACGAGTCCTTGATCCATCCTACAACCCGTACTAATGACATTTTGTACATTGGCGCTGTCTGTGGGACTTGTCAGGTCTTGGCGACGTGACGAAAGAATTCGAGAAGTGGTTCTCGAGCCATCACCACAAACCAGACCCACTAAACACAACGCATGAGCTACGGAACAACGACCCCCCACCAAACCACAAGAGGATAACCAGAATAGTGGACTGCCAACCAACCCCTAACAGACAGCAACCACGAGAAGACGACAGCCAACTCGAAAAAACCAGAACAACCAACAACCTAGGTGAGAAGGCGATCTAGATAATTCAAGAGCTCTCTGAAAGGGTCCAAACTCTGGAGGCCAAGGTCGCTTCCAAAGAGCGATATCTGCCAGAACACACAAGCCAAGTGACCTACAAAAGTCGATCACGGCAAGAAATCAGGAGCGAAAAGTCACCCGACCGGCGTCACAGCAAACGCCGGAATCACAACGTTTCCCGAGAGCCAAAGTGCCGTTTTGACGACGACGACAAAAGGCACCGCCGAGACCCTAAAAGGACAAGGAGCGAGCACGTGATAATGGGAACTGCCCCGTTTACCGAGAAGATCCTAAAAGCCAAGTTACCAAAGGGTTTTGACAAACCAATCGATACGAAGTATGATGGCACCAAAGATATGTATAAGTTTCTAATTTTTTAGTTTGGCCCCCTTTTAATTTTTATTTTTTCTCTCTTTTTAACTTATATTTTTTATGTTGGCCCCTCCCAAAAAATTTTTAGCTCTACCCCTACCGATGCAATTTGGTGCAGAACTTTCCCGGCAACCCAACTGGACCAACCATCAAGGGGTTTAATGCTATTTCGAACGGTGCGATCGCCAGTTTTGACGACATCTCCAGAAAGTTTATGGCCCAATTCACTACTAGGATCGCCAAAGCCAAACACCCGATGAGCCTACTCAGAGTCACCCAACAACAAGAGGAGCCCCCGAGAAAATACCTCGATAGGTTCAACGACGAGTTCCTAACAGTCGAAAGGGCTCACCGATTTCGTGGCCAGCCTCTGTCTAACCAACGGGTTCATGAACAAGGATTTTTGGAAGCACCTCACGACCAAACCATTCTGGACCATGCACGAAATTCAAAATTTGGTTATGGAATACATAAATGACGAAGAAGTAAGTCAAGTCGTGTTAGTCAATAGCACGCCAATACGACACTTCGAAGTAATCCCCTGCCCAAAGACACCTAAAAAGAGTACTTCAAATCCACCGCCCCTAGCCGGCCGCCCAGGGTGGGAAAGTTCACGAAATATACCCCCAGCCAGCCCCAATCACGGAGATCTATCATCAAATAGCAAAACATGGTATTCTCCCGAAGGCACGACAACTGAAGAAACGAGTAGGCAGTAACAAGAGCTTATACTGCCATTATCACAGAGGATACGAACACAAGACTCAAGACTGTTTCGATCAGAAGAACGCTCTTGAACAAGCCATTCGAGATGGCAAATTCCCTGAGTTTGCCAAAATTATTCGAGAACTCAGAAAAATCAAAAGAGAAAGATCGCCAAAGCGGAAAGGATGCAATCCCAGAATGGTGCAACAGGCATTCCAGGAAAGCCCAGAGACTGACCCAACCGTAATAGTAAATGTGATCATAGGCAAAGACGCGCCAGAAAAATCCAAGTTGGCACTGAAAAAGGATCTTAGGGTGCTACCTGTGAAAAACGAAACACCAATCTCTTCCCTCAGCAGTAATCACGTTCTCCCCCGACAACTGCCAACACGGCACCCCGACGGAGGACACCCCTTTCGTCATCTCGGAAAGAGTCAGAACCGGACTGGTAAAATGGATACTAGTAGAGTAGTAAACACCGGGGCCAACTATAACATCCTTTTCAGAGGTGCCTTCGACAAGCTAGGTCTCCGGAATGAAAATCTACAAAGTCACCGCAACGGAGTAATTGGACTCAGAGACAACTTTCTCAAACCAGACGGTTCCATCGTGCTACCAGTCACCATTGGAACCAGAGACTAGAGAAAAATCACACTCTCCGAGATCGTGATGCTAAAGGACTCCACAGCCTACAACATCATCCTTGGAAGGAAATTGATTAACGATTTATTTGCCATCATATTTACCAAGTTTCTAATCATAAAGTTTCAAGGCGACAACGGCACCATAGAAATGATACACAGGGACCAGGAAGTCGCAGTAGAATGCGACAACATGAGTCTAGCCCTCTGAAAGAGATCCCGGGATGCGGCAAAAATTTTTCTTGCCGACCTAGACACATGGCAAGATAATCAACCCAGATCAAAACCCAAGGGAGGCATGAAAAAGCTACAGATAGAAAATATCATAGATGAATTACCCTTCGACTTAAAAAGTTAACTCATGGAACTCCTAAAACAAAACAGAGACCTGTTGCATTCCATAGACAAATTCTTTATTAATCACATCAATTGTCTTCAACATCTTTACCTTTTCATTAACCTTTAAACCTAAAGCAAGCTCCATTACCTTATTTTCACATCCATCCTTCTATTTTCTTTCTTTACTCTTCTCCTGAATTTCTCAAACTTTTTTTCAATATCACCAATTTTATTAGCCCAAATGAAATAATCACACCTCAAATTAATATTCTGCATTCATTCATCCATAAAAATTTGATCTATTTCACATAAATTGCATAGCATTTATCATTATAAACAGAATAAAAAATCACATACCTCTCATAATAGACAACAAAAAAATAATTTCTTGGGTTCTACTCCATCATAGACTCAAGCATCAATGCGTAAAGTCCATGCAAATACTTGTTGTTGCTGTACTCGAACTTCTTCTTCTTCTTCCTATTCTTCTACACAGAAGAGGAACCACCACAAACACTCACACAAGGTTGGGGTATGTATGTTCTTCTTCTTTTGTCCAGATTGTGATATTTTTGTGCATTAGGATTTAGAAATTCCTAATATGAAATTATGTGAAGAAGATGTTGAAGATTTTACTTTATTATTTTATTTTTTATTTATTTTATTTGTTAAATCCATGTCACATAATGCACAGAGTCACCATGACAAATAACGTACCACTTGTCAGCTATAAAAATATTATTTGTACACTAAATTTAGCCACTAAAATAAGCCACTAATATATTTGTGTATTAATACATATGTTGTTTAATTTATTTTCAATGTGTATTTATATTTCAATATGTATTTTATACTATGATTGACTTTGATGGCTGATTTTGATGTACACGTAATATAATCGTGTCAGCCATTATTAACGAAAACATTAAAGAGATGATAGAAAAATAGAAATGACTAACAGAGCATGATGATAGTATATACACATTACTCATTAAAATATTGGCGTGTATATATTTATCCACTGTATAAAAATTTATGTGTATTTTTATCCATTTTTCTCTATTTTGATACTAAGAATTTGATTTTGAAGTATAAAAGAGTTTTTTACATTTATCCATATCTCTGTGTCAACAAAAATAATTATCTTTTTTACAATTTATTATGTGATTACTCATTTTGAATGAATGTATTAGATAACAATATAAAACGTTTTATGATGTATAATTATATAAT
>NC_029790.2:108972336-108974874 GCF_000816755.2 Arachis ipaensis | reverse complement strand
TGAAAATAACTTTATTGAAAAAAAAAACTTGAATAAAACTTGACCAGAAAAGGTTTTCTTCTTTTCTTTCAAGAGGAATTTGGGAACTGGAATCAAAATTTGAGATGAACATTCTATAAACCAATTTCAAGTTAATTTTAGTTTTAAAAAATACAAGTTAATTATTCAAATATCTATTTTATTGTATCTGAATATTTAAATATAGATAGGTTTCATGTTTCATAAATTTCAGCTAGGAATGGTAAACGGGTCGAAATCTGCCGGGTCGATCCACGTAATCCGCTAAAAAAAGTAGTTTGGATTGAAAATTTGAGACTGTCAAACTTAAAAAATCCGCTTAACCTACACTGTCTAATTCGTGGGCTTTGGAGGGACGGACTTTCCCATCGGGTCAGGCATTTTTTTGTCAAGACATTTTTTTACAAATTTTTATGATGTTATTGATCTACAAGAGGATGAAGATGATAATTGAAGATGTTATAAGTTATATTTTGGATTATGTTTTATGTTTGATTGATTATAAACTTGAAGATGTTTAATTATATATTTTGGATAATGTTTGTTTTGTTTTGGACAATGTTGATTTTATTATAAAAACTTTAATGTTTGTGAATTTAAAAATTATAAATTTATTAAAATGGTTGTGAAATTATATATATTATTTAATATTTAATAGTTTATAAAAAGAAAAAGATTTGGCGGACTTGGGTCGCCAACCTACTAACCCGCTGATAGGCGGGGTGGGAGAAAAATTCAAAACTGCTTCATTAGATAAGACAAGACGAGTCAGCTAGTCGAATGGCAGACTTTTGGTAGGATGAGGCGGGATGAAACGGAATGAGCTTTTTCATTTGTCACTCCTAATTTCAGCCAACTATAAAGAGACTAAGAGAAGTATAAAATGATAAAGCAATATTTTCAGCTAGTAAAAATTCTATAAATGGAACTTAAGGGGTTGTTAAAACAAAATATTTTTGAAATTGATTTAATTTAATTTGAAATAAATTAAATTGAAAATAAATTATTATATTTAAAATTGTTATATAAACTAATTTGATCTAAAAAATTATATAATTATTTGATTTTATATTTTCATCTTTTATTTATCATACAATTTTTTATTATCATCAATATATAACTGTAGTTAGTTGGCAGTCATTTAACAGAGATCGGTCGATAGTCATTCAGTGCAGGTAATAACTAGATATTAGTTAACAATCGATAAGCCATCGGCATGATTGGCCAGGGGTTGGCCAAGGCGATGGACTAGGGTTAATAGGTATAATTGGATTTGTACCATTTTTTCTTACTTCAAAGCCTTCTCTTTTATACTTGATGTAGCGATTTTTAAGCTAAACATTAATTTGCTGTAGGCATCCACGATTTACATTGAAAAGTGAGCCGGACAGAAATGAATAGAAAGTATAGCAGTTTTTGAAAAATGACACTATATAAATTGCTGTTAGTTATAGCGGTTTATGAAAAATATTGCATAGTTCAATCCATGGTACACTATAGCAGTTTATATACAGGTGAATTCTCTATCTATACATATATCAACATTAATAGTATAAGATTTTTTTTATAAAATATCAAATATATATTTTTATATATAATAGTTGATTAATGACTGAATTTTAGAGGGAGATGTATGTGATTGATATTTAATAAAGACAATATAATGATAAATATATTTCATCCCAAATTAAAAATGGCGCTTGTTAAAAGGGAAATTAAATTTTGAGAATTACACATGAGAAAATTTGTGTACAAAATGTCAAAATCACTAGCACAAAAGGATTCCATTTTCATGTAATATATGCATATGTAGATGCATAATGCATTCAACTATCAACTAACCATAACAGAAAATTGACATTCTAACTAACTAACTAACAAACTTCGGTGGTTAAACTAAACCCTAACTAACCATTTTGGTTAGAGTAAGTCATGACAACTCTTCAAAAAATGGCTGACATTCACGTGACAGTATCACTATCATGTAGTAATAATACGATTAAACAGATTTATATGCGTAACATTAATTATCATTCATTTCTTTCTTCTTTCACCGTCCCATGTGATATATAATAATATAAAACAAGCATGTTATGTAATTATGTTACAGCTAGAGGCTTTTGTGTGAGAAACTGAGAATTAAGTTTTGCTTAGTCACCGATAAAGTAATGCATAAGTAAAGATTAATACGAAAGGAAAAAGTTTATAAAATATAAATATTGGCAGATTATTAATTGAAAATAAAAAAAATTAGTTGTTTTAGTGTTAATAGTTTTGTTAAAAGTTTGTAAAAATAATATATATAAAAATAAGTTATGAATAATTCAGCATTTAATTTCTAATACTCATAGAACACTTGAATTTATTATTAACAAAATTGAATAAAATAAGATGTAAATACCACAACATTAAATAATACAAATAAAAAAATTAATTTTATTTAACTTTGGTATTCACCTTTTTTTTGTTCTGCTATCCGATGATAATTTTTTTTGTATTTTCTTAAAAAAATATATTTGT
>NC_029790.2:108971083-108972118 GCF_000816755.2 Arachis ipaensis | reverse complement strand
TAATAATAATAATAATAATAATAATAATAATAATAATAATAATAATAATAAATAAATAAATAAATAAATAAATAAATAAATAAATAAATAAATGAGAGGGAGGAATGGGACAAAGAGCCGAAGAACGTGGCTAGAAACGAGGGTGAGTAATGGACCGACCATACTGATAAAATCTGAAAGAATGGATAAGTAGGAGTGGAGGACCCATTAAATATTCTTTGTAGAAAGTCCAAAATATTAAAAATCTCTTAGTAGGGCCCTCTTTTTAGCCTTCTTCATGAAGTTCTTTGTTCAATGCTGCTTTCGATTTTCCTTTTCTGATTCCTTGACACGTGGTTGGATATAAGCTTGCCGACACTGTACTGGGCAACCACTCCTCTATCATAAAGTTGAAAACACCATTCAATTCGTCGACAACTGGAAAGAAAATACAATAATAATAAGTTAATAACCCTCTCTTACATCGACATTAACTTTTGACATCAAAGAATTGATACCGCATTAGATTTTTTAAAGTTAAAGAATGCATCTCTTTTATTTTGCTGTGAGGAAGGCATAACTTGATGTAAATGCAAGATTATCAAGGTCATCTAGAAAATGGATCTTTTTGTGAAAAAAAAAATTTGAAAAACTAAAATGTAATCTTTTATCTTTAATTTTTTAAGTGGAATTAAAATTAAATAAAAAAATAATAATAAAAAGTTAGATTTTACGCTTAACAGCATCCATTTTTTTTTTCATTGAAAATGATTCACTCCCAGATCATCTACCCTCGCTGGATGCAGATTTTATGAAACGAAAGAATTAATAAAGTAATAAAGAGAAGAACTAATTATTTTTAAATTAAAATAATAAATTTTACCTATGAAGAGAGTTATTAATTTTTTATTTTATCGTTTTCCCAATCTATTTACCTTAAAATATTTAAATTAAGCTTAGCTAACTTATTAAAGGATCGACAAGTAAAACTTTAAAGGGAAATTAATGTGCAAGTCTTTCAAAAGGGAAAAAAAAAGAGAATAAAAAATTTATTAA
>NC_029790.2:108970758-108971073 GCF_000816755.2 Arachis ipaensis | reverse complement strand
TGTATCAAAATTTATCAATAATAGAATTTATGTTAAATCTTTTAATAATTTTTTTTCAATGTAAATCAAAAGATACTTAGCAAGAAATTTATCTTTTATTTTATTTTTGAATTTATTTTTTATAATATTCATAGCTGAAAATACTCAGCAGTAGTTAAAACAGAAAGAGTTAATACCAAACGAAACAAATAATCAATCAAATGATACATTAAAGATTTTTCTGTCTTCGTTAGCTTTTGGCATAACTCAAAAATTGTGCACAAATTACTTAATTCAACATAATTAAAAAATCAAATTTATAATATTAAGTTTGCA
>NC_029790.2:108959827-108970692 GCF_000816755.2 Arachis ipaensis | reverse complement strand
ATTGAAGAATATTATTAATAAAATTAAAAAGTATTAATAAAAACGAATAAAAATGAAGTCTTGAAAACGAAAATGGACAATTTTTCTAACAAGAGTTAGAAAATGAAGCATTATGACTCCCCGTTCAAGTCAAATGGAGTTTTTTTGGAAAAAAAAAAATATGTCTCGACTTGGGACGATAAATATAAATGAAAAGAAAAAAGTGGAGAAATGTGAAAATAGCACCATTGAAAAAAAGGAAGTAAAATGGAAATATTTAGTCAAATTTCACAAGGATGCATAATCTAATCAACAAAAATTATGAGTTAAGTCTTAAAATGGTCCCTGAAGTTATACTCAAATTTTAAAGTAGTCCCTGAATTTAATAGTTATCCAATTTCATCCCTGAAGTTGTACGCCAGGACCCACAATCGTCCTTGTAGCAATTTTCGTCCATCTGGCTCTACTGAAAAGCTGATCTGAATTCCTCTGTAACACGCTGGCAAAGAGTTAACGACTTAGTATTTGCTGTAGATCGTAAATGACGTAAAACGACGTCGTTTCACTCTCAAAACTTCACTCCCTCAATGTTAAACTAACGTATTGTCTCCCCCTCTCAAAACACAACACAAACAAAGGTCTTTTTTTTTCCTTACACTCATCAATGGCGTTTGTGCGATTGCTATAACTGCAACGATTTTCTTCGAAAACTACGGCTGTGGAGGATCGGTTTCATCATCTTCATCAGACATGCTCTAGAGGATCAATTTCATCATCTTCATCAGACAAAGAGTACTGAAGGCTAATTTCTCTGAAACAAGTAAGCAAAAAAAAAGAAAAAAAATATGTGATAACAAGAAAACTCTATTTTTTTATATTGTTGTTAATTTAATATTTTCAATAGTTGAATAGATTTTCTTCGAGTGTAATGTGTGGCTATGCATGCTTTTGTTTTGTGCTATTTGCTAGGGTTTGATTGGAACTAGTTTTCTTAGTGGTTAGGCCAATAAAATTATAGAATAACTAATGGTTATTTGTTAAAGTGAAAATTTGTTTTTTATGTGTTAGGATTTACTGTATTTACAGTTGAGAACACGGTTTTATATTTTAGTTGTGAAGTTTTCAATTTGATAATGTGGTTGAAGATAATGAATCTGATTATTTAATTTTTTTTTTAAATTACAGATGGATGATCCTTTGATTACCATTATATTTCACCATGAAGCGTCATTTATCACAGAGTATGATAGAAGTATGTCTTGTAATGGTAGAGAAATTTCTGAGTTGTCGAGAGTTGATATAGACACACTGGATGTCTTTTTCGTCCGAGACTACTACAAGAATATTAGGTATGACAAGGTGATTCAATCTTAGTGGCGGGTACCTAATAGGCCTTTGCAAACTGGTCTAAGAGATATCACAGATAATAAAAAGCTCATGGAGATGTGTTACCTTACTCAGAAGAACAAAGGAGTTATCCATGTGTACTACGAACATGGAGTCTCTGAACCTTTGTATAATGAGGAAGCAGAACCAGTATCATCTAAAGATAAGAAGTTGATGGTGATACAAAATTTTATTCCCACCACCAATGTCACAATCAAACCAACTCCCACCACAAACACTATCAACTCCAGCTTTTGAACCAAGCCACACAACTATCCCTACCCAAAAAATAATCTCCACAACAAAGTCTACTAATAAATTGTGTCTAGGACCAAAATAAAAGATCCCACCTATTGCAATTTCTGTTAGTAAACCAAATTCATTGGCCAAATTCTTTGCAATTCTTAGTACTAAGCCTAACTCACCACAAAAAACAATGGCCCAACCCACTAGAACTAAGCCCAACTTGCCACAAAAAATAATGGCCCAATCCACTGTAATTTCTAAACTATGATCCAAATTGAAAGAAACCAAGAAGTATGATGTATCAAAGAGAGGCTCTAAAAATCTAAAAAGTGGAGCACCACATGTAAGAAGGCTTTTAACAAGAGCAATTGCTATTGAAACTATTGGAAGATCATCTGCTAAGGAAAAACAATCCCAAAAGATGTTTGTGACTTTGTCTAGCTCAGATGAATCTTTAAATAGCCATGACAGTGATGATAGTATAGAGAATGAACCATATCGGCCTGGTGGTAATAAGGTGTCAAGTGAGGAAGAAGGTGTTGTAAAAAGATCATCAGAAAAGAAGACTGATGTTAAACTAAAAACTAGGACAGATAAAAAACTTACAAAACAAAAGAGAGCTGTTATAGTTGAGGATGATAGTCCTGTGTGAGCAGACTCAGGGTCTGAGGATGACAAATTATTTTTTAGACCGGTTCCCGAGTTTGGTGATATGACACCATGTTATGATGCCCAAGATGAAGCTTATCATGAATCTGATGGTAGAGACTCATAGCATTCAGAAGAAATGAAGACTCCTCCAAACTCTGAGGATGAGTTAGAAAAGGTTGATTCAGATGAGGTATTTTCTGTGTTTAGAGAAGGAGGAAGGTTTGGAGAGCTTACCTTGAGGTTGGAAAGACATTCACTACAAAGATGGAGTTTAAAGAGGCTGTGCATGAGTATTGTATTCAGGAGGGTAGGAGGATCTAATTTAAGAAAAATGATAGTATAAAGAGCTATGTGTAAGGATGAGAGCAGTAGTTGGTTTGTGTATGCTTCTTGTAACAGTGAGAGCAATTGCTGACAGATCAAGACCTTCATGGATGACCACACTTGTCCAAGAGAGACAAAAAATAGACTGACTAATAGAAAGTGGCTAGCTTGCAAATTGGTGAAGAAACTAAGAAAGTATCCTAATCTAAAACATTCTGAGGCTACATAATATTTCAAGACAAAGTGTGATTTGGATCTGAACAAGTCTTCACTGACTTGGGTTTTAGGAGATGCTAGAGCTATTGTGTATGGTGATGCTGCTGCCCAACATAAGATGAAGGATTATAGGCTGACACTGCTAAAGAGTAATTCAAGCTCTACTATGACAGTTGGTGTTATACCTCAACCCAACCCTGATGATAACCCAATCTTTGAAAAGATGTACATTTGTTTGGATGTATGTAAAAGAGGGTTTTTAACTGGTTGTAGACCTCTTATAGGCTTGGATGGTGCTTTTCTGAAGACCCAACATGGTGATCAAATTCTATCTGCTATTGGCCAAGATTCAAACAATCACATGATGTGATTGCCCATGCAATTGTTCCTGTTGAAAATAGTGACAACTGGAGGTGGTTTTGGAATTACTTCATCAAGATTTGGGAGATTACAAGTAAAATAAGTTGTGTTTTATATCAGATATGCAGAAAGTTTGTAATTAAGTTAAGTTTATTGTGTATAGCTAGTACCTGACTCATTGATTTTTTTATTAATTATTATATAATTAGTGTGTAATTAGTTTATTGCGGAAAAGTTGGGAGAAAGTAGCAACTGACTTGAAACATTTTTGCTGTATAATTTTGAGTTATTTTGTACTATCAAAATATTTGTATAAGCTATAAGTTAGAATTGCATTATATATGGTTCATTTTTAGCAAACATTTGAGTGAAATCACATGAACTCATGGAGTGGATTTAAATTGAATTTATGAAAGATCAAATATAAATAATTAAATTTTTAGCTGTTGTTATTTGACTGTTATTTGGTTATTGATAAGTGTTAACTATTCATTTTCATAGTTCTTGAACTGCTGTTTAGTTATTGAACTGCTGTTTATACATGTTGAACAAAAGGACCCATTAAATGTCACTTATAAAAATTTAGGGACCAATTAGATATCACGTATGCAACTTTAGGAACTATTTTGATACTCGATAACAAGTCTTATAACTATTGTTTTATTAAATCAGGACCTCATCCATGCAGTTAAGAAAGTATTTTCAAATGTCCATCACAAATTCTGTGTTTGGCATTTATGGAGGAACTTCGATAAGCAATGAAAGAAACTATATGAAATTGTGCAAGGTGTACTAGCCAGGATGGATTCCTTGAAATTATCAAAAAGATTGAGAGGGTTAATAAGGATGCTTGAGATTATTTGAACAAGTGGCCTAGAGACTTTTGGAGCCAAAATTTCTTCAGTAATGCACCTAAAATAGAAAATATCTGTAATAATACTTGTGAAGTCTTCAACTCTAGGATCAAAGAAGCTAGAGCCAAGCCTATTATCACACTCTTAGAAGAAGTCAGGATGTCTGCTATGAGGTCTATAGCTAATTAGCTATTAACAAAGTCAAGCTTAATTCGAACATTAGAATTCTACCTCCAATACAGCGCAACAGATTAGAAAAGATAAGGAAGGAATAAAAAAACTAGGTCCCTATGTGATCTAGTGACACAAACTACAAAAAATTCGAAGTTCATGGCTAGCTAACCAACATGGTTGTGGACTTGAGAAAGAGGCTCTGCACATGTAATTTCTGACAATTGAGTGATAATATTTTTTTTACATATTTATTGTTATCTTGTTATTGTTATCCATGAGTGGCAATTGAGTTTATAGTTGGCTTATTATTGTTATCTTTGTTGTTATGTTAATTCTATTTAGTGATGTCATGTGTGCATGCTTGTGCTGTATTGGTAAGGACTAGTAAAAGACCGGATGAATTTTGTTACAAGTGGTTGACTATGGAAGCATATAATAACACATATGTCTTCCATATCAATTCAATTCTAGGTCAAGCATTATATAAAAATTCACCATATAACAGACCACAAGTAACAAAATTTAGAAAGAAGCCAGGACCAATTAAAAAAAGAATAAAAAAGGATGCAGATGAGGAATCAAGTAGGAGTAAAAAGCAGAGGACCAAACTAAAAAGAATTTTTTAAAAAAGTTACTGTCGTTATTGTGGTGAAGCATGACACACCAAAAGAAATTGTGCAAAAAGAGCTGCTGATGAAGAGGCTACTGCTACTACAAAGGCTACTACTGCTAATGGTGGTGAAAGTCAAGCTAACAATTCTACTACAATTTGACCGATAAATGGTGGTGAAGCCACTCCTATTCCACAACCTCAGACTAAAATCCAGCTTGAACTTAGTCAACCACCCTTGTCAGAAACTAATGACTTTCAACAGGTTCACAATATTAAATGACATTGATTTTATTAAATACATATTCTTATCAATTTTACTAATTATTTTACATATTTTCACTGATAGAGGTTTCATCCACCCTTGTTAGACCACCAAAACTCCCTCTCACAAGAAAGTTCTCCAAAACTACAAAATCAACTTCAGGAAGTAGCAATTTATCATCAAGCATCCCAGCTGTTGTCACCCCATCAGCTAGCACTCCACCAGCAAAGAATCATTCACTTAATCTTATGCAATGTGCAATACAAGGGCTATAAGGCTTGAAAACTTTTTGAAGTTTGTGTCCAACCCTGGATTCACATCACCCAGAATAAAAAAATGAAGACTTAGATTATTATGTATATAGAACAATTAGTGTTTTGGTCAATCTATTTTATTTAGATTATTTAATTTTAATTCTATATTAATTAGGATTCACATTTCTTGGTGAATAATATTTTGGCTGTGTTCCATTATATTATGGACAAGAATTATAATATAGATAGATAGATTAGTATTTTATATTTTTCTCTAATTTTTAAAATATGCAAGCACATTGATGTCTTTTACTTAATTTGTATTTCTTTCAAACAAAAAGACAGGTATAAATACATGCATATAACATGTCATTTTTTTTTTCAGATACAATTGGCCAAATTACCTATCCAACTTTAAGAGAAGAACAACTACTATAATCAGCAGCATAAATACAAACACTAAAATTCAACCCATTTTTAAAATCCTAACTTTAGACTCTAACCTTCCAAGTTTTCAAGCAATCTTCATCTGTCATTCTTCATTGTCAATTGAAGGGCTTGTTCTACCATCAAATGTTATCACATCTTCTTCCAGAATTTTATCTACCCACAGAAACAACCCACACCACCTCTTACCTACGGTTTGCACCCAAGAAAGTGAATCAACCAAGTTTATATCTAGAAATACAGCAAACAACAATAACCACTTACAATGTAGTTTGGGCAACCAAAGAACAGTCTTTCTGGGTTAGAATCCGTCCCTGACCATCGTAACACTAGTCTCGACCCGCACCCACACTATTTTGGCAAATGTGAATCTCTGTTTCTAGTCATTCTCCTCATAATGCTTCCAAAAGATCATGAGTTGTTCGAGCTCCCAGCTGCATTGCTCGCGCTAGCCATAACCGTGTGGCTTTGAAGATGGAGAAGTCAAGATAAGAGAATACAAGCGAAAAGATGAGAAGAGAGTGGGCACTGCAGAGAGTGATCTTCAAATTTGGGGATTATGATTTTTAACTTCAATTTAGGGACCAAATTGAATAAAAAAAACTTTATTCATCCACGTCAGCTAGCCGTTTCTTTGCCAGCGTGTCACAGAGGAGTCCAAATCAACTCTCCAGTGGAGCCAGGTGGATGGAAATTGCTACAAGGATGATTGTCGGTCCCGGCATACAACTTTAAGGATGAAATTGGGTAACTATTAAATTCAGGGGCTACTTTAAAAGTTGAGTGTAAATTCAGGGATCACTTTGAGACTTAACTCCAGAAATGATAAATATAAGAACAATTTCAATGAGACATTTTTTGGATATTAGTTTTGATTTTTACAATAACTGAACTGATTTGAAATTGAAACTTGCATTGGAGACAATTTTTGATATGATACTGATATCAGTAAAAAGATATCGTATCATTTAAAAAAAGATTAGTAAAATACTACTATTTGTATATCTATTAAACATATTAAATGAACATTGTAACTTTCTTATGTAACGTTAAATTGAAATAAAATCAAGCATTGGAATAACGAATTTCACATTGAGTTTTAAATTAATTTTTATGATATATGATTTTACAAATATTTATGTGATATAAAGTAAGATCCAAAATGAAATGAAATGAAGTTAAATTCAAGTATTGTGAATGCTCTAAGAATCATAATTGAAACGTGTTTAATTAAAAAAAAAAAAAAAAACCATTTCTAAGAACGTAGTGGACTTAAAAGAGTTTAATATCCAAGGAAGTAGTAATCACTTCCCAAGATAGAAAGAACTGTTTGACAAAAGAAATCCAGAATGTGGATAGTCATACTTGATCACTAAAAAAAAACTATTTTAAACTAAGAAACCCATCTATAAATAGGGGATCTGAAGGTCAAATCGGAGACTTTTATTTTACTATTCACCAAGACATTAAAACTCTCCGAAGAACTCCTATGTCACATTGAAAAATCATGAAGTGCCTATGGCTCTGAATGGTGGAAGCAATTTAATTTATCTTCGTTTTCGTTGTTCTTCATTTCATTATTGTTTTCTTTGTCAGTTTTTACTCTTCAATTCATTTATTTTCCAGCATTTCAGTTTTAAATTTCATTTCAAATCAGAACGTAATCTATTTCTCTCAAAGTTTTTGAAATATTTTTTGTTTGTAAACTTTTCCAGAGTTAATACAATTTAATTATTTTTATTTTACTGTGTCGAGCATCTATCAATAAGTCTCTCGGTCGAATTTTTTGAGAAGACATATGTATTCTCCAAATTAAAATATTGATACAAATTTAATTGACACAAAATGTTGAGGTTGAAATCAAAATTCAAGCAAAGCAGAGTTACCTTCAGAAGTTATGATATAAGTATTTTCTAGATAAATAATTAAGGGTAAAAAGGCACGAACAAATATACCTAAGAACTCTTAGATTATTAAGCTTTTATTGATTTGATATTTTAAAACAAAAAAATAAATATAATTATACTTTCTCTTAATTTTAATTATATTTTCTTATCTCTTGCCAAAATTACACTCAATTTTTTATTTCCTTCTTTAAATATATGCAAAGATATTGTTATTGTTATTGTTTAAAAAATTTGAGAATCAACAAAAATCAAAACTATGTATTTTTCTAATCATTTTTTTATCATATATATAAATAAACAATTGTTAATATTTAGTTTTCAAACACAAAAATAATAACTTCAAATTAATCATTTCAAAATTTTTTTTAGTTTGGGAGAAAGTTATAATCAAATTCTACTTACAATATTAGCGTGTGAATTTTGTTCAAGTTATTATTTTCCCGAACTTGTTTTTTTTTTTGTTAGTTTTGGTTTGTAGTAATATTATATTGTTGTTACTTTCTATAATAGCTTTCTAAAAAGGTGGCACTACTTCAGCGGTGGTTATTGGTTCACCACTATAAATACCCTGACACCCCTCAGGTATCACTAAGTTCCAATATACATTCAAACCTGCTCCCACTCTTGCTAACTTAGGCATCGGAGTGTCTTTGCAGGTACCACCCCCCATTCTTTCTCACGCACAAGTCGGACGGAGGAACACCGAGTACCAGGTTCACTCGATAGTCACCTCCCTCACTTGTTTGGGCCAACCGACGCCATCCGGCCCATTAATCTCCGGTTACCCACCGTAACATTGGCGCCGTTGCCGGGGACCCGAGAGATCAACCAGTGATGGCGGATAGATCCCCTGAAGAGGGTCATGTGGAGACAGATTCTGAACAAGAGAATTTGAACACTGGAAACAATGAGGCAGATCAGACCCTCCACCAGGAAGCCAATGATCAACATAGGGAAGGCACCTCCGGAATAAAAAATCCGAAGGTGAACTCCTCGGAGGGGCACGAATCAGAAAAAGAAGGACCCGCCCACACTAGTGAGCTTATGGGATTAATCCATAGCCGCCTCGAGCAGCTAGAACAGGAGAGGGAACGATAAAAGGAAGCCGAAAAGAACCTAAAAGAGGAGATGGAGCGACGAAAAGAGTTAGAAAGAAAACTCTTAAAATTGGAATCCTCCCTCAAAGGTCGGAATTCCCACGGCGATAGAGAAGATTCTCCCTTAGGAGAGAAAGATCCTTTTAGCAAGGACATAATGAGGGCAAAAGTTCCAAGAAACTTTAGAAGCCCCGATATGGACCTCTACGACGGAACCACTGATCCAAAGCATCATCTGAGTAACTTTAAAAGTCGGATGTATCTGACTGACGCTTCTGACGCTACGCGATGCAAAGCTTTTCCGACAACCTTGTCAAAAGCAGCGATGAAGTGGTTCGACAGCCTCCCCCCGAGGTCAATTACCAGTTTTGAAGACCTCTCAAGAAAGTTCTTGATGAGGTTCTCCATCCAGAAGGACAAAGTAAAGCATACACCAAGTCTCCTGGGAATAAAACAGGAGGTTGGGGAGTCCTTACGGGCCTATATGGAAAGATTCAACAAAGCATGTTTGGAGATTCAAGACCTGCCCACCGAAGCAGTCATCATGGGGCTAGTCAATGGTCTTAGAGAAGGCCCCTTCTCACAGTCCATATCAAAAAGACACCCCGCCTCTTTAAATGATGTACAGGAAAGAGCTGAAAAGTACATCAATATGGAAGAAAACGCTAGGCTAAGAGACCCGAGTTTGCGACCCGGTCACCCTCCCTCAACGAAAGAAAGGGAGAGGGAAGCTAAGAAGAAGGAAGAACTCGGCCTCGATAGGCCAAGAAAATATCACTCTTATACTCCACTGAAAGTTCCTGTGGTGGATGTGTATAGAGAAATTTGCAATAGCGAAAGGTTGCCTCCTCCCAGGCCCATTAAAAATAAAAGAGGAGGGAGCCGCGGTGATTACTGTGAGTACCATAAAATATATGGGCACTCCACAAACGACTGTTACGACCTTAAAAATGTGATAGAAAAACTGGCCAGAGAAGGTCGGCTAGACAAATATCTCACAGAAAGGTCGGACAGTCATGGAAAAAGAAAGCGAGACGATATGGATAAAAGAGACCCACCACCACAAACTCCGGAAAGACATATCCATATGATCTCAGGAGGGTTTGCGGGAGGGGGCTCACAAAATCCTCTCGTAAAAGACATCTCAAGAGAATTTACCAGGTCGAAGAGGGATCCTCCGACCTCCCAACCATTTCATTCACAAAGGAAGACGGGCAAGGGATAATCCCTGGGCACGACGACCCAGTGGTAATCACCATGATCCTGGCAAATGCCCACCTACACAGAACACTAGTAGACCAAGGAAGCTCGGCGGACATCCTCTTCAAGCCCGCTTTCGACAAACTAGGATTAGATAAGAAGGAGTTAAGAGCCTACCCCGACACCTTGTACGGGTTAGGCGACACGCCAATAAAGCCACTAGGATTTTTGCCCCTCCACACCACCTTTGGAAAGGGGGAGAAGACAAAGACTCTGAGTATAGACTTTATAGTCATCGACGTGGGGTCGGCCTATAATGCTTTAATCGGCAGAGCCACCCTTAATCGACTCGGAGCGGTGGTATTGACACCCCACCTTTGCATGAAATTCCCGACCTCAGCAGGGATAGCAACGGTGAGGGGAGATCAGAAGCTAGCAAGGAAATGCTACAATGAAAGCCTAAACCTGAGAGGAAAAGGCAAAGAAGTTCACACAATAGAGCTCGGTGGAGCAAGGATTAAAGAAGAGCTGCGACCCCAGCCCGGGGGAAAAACCGAGGAGATTCAGGTCGGCGAAGAGAAAGGAAAAAACACTCACATAGGAGCCAACCTAGGGGAAACCCTAAGACAAGGGTTGACCAAGCTCCTAAGAGATAATTCCGATCTCTTCGCCTGGAAGGCCTCCGACATGCCTGGGATGGATCCCGAGCTCATGTCCCACAAGCTTTCGGTCTACTCGGGATCTCGACCGGTACAACAGCGAAGACGCAAGCTCGGCCCAGAGCGAGCTCTAATAGTAGGGGAGCAAGTACAAGCGCTCCTAGAAGCCGGTTTCATCAGAGAAGTCAAATATCCAACATGGCTAGCCAATGTAGTGCTAGTCAAAAAACAAAATG
>NC_029790.2:108953515-108957017 GCF_000816755.2 Arachis ipaensis | reverse complement strand
TTCTACAGGGCCCTGAGCTAAGGTATCACAAATTAGAAAAGTTTACCTACTCCTTAGTAATAGCCTCTCGAAGGCTACGGCCTTACTTTCAGGCTCACACAATAAGAGTCCGCACGAACCAACCCATGAAGCAAATCCTCCAAAAGACGGATATTGCAGGAAGAATGGTCCAATGGGCAATAGAGCTCTCCGAGTTCGACTTGAAGAACGAAACTCGGACGGCGATTAAAGCCCAGTGCCTCGCCGACTTCATTGCAGAATATGCAGGGGATCAAGAGGATAAACCAACTACCTGGGAACTCTACGTGGATGGATCCTCCAATAAAATAGGAAGCGGCGCAGGCATAATATTGGTAGATGAAAGGGGAACCCAGATAGAGGTCTCCCTCAAGTTTGAGTTCCCAGCTTCAAATAATCAGGCAGAATATGAAGCCTTGATCGCAGGATTAAAGCTGAAGCCCTTAGTAGCAATAAGGTACCTCCTCAATTAATAAAGATCTCTTTCATTTTAAATATCTCTTTTAAATTCCCTTTTTATTCCCTTTCTACGAAACGCGCCGATTTAAGCTCGACAAAGCGTGAAAATCCCATGAATCGACCTAGATGGTCGTCAGGATAAAACGACGAGGTACAAGTCGGCGTAAAGAGCCTATAGAAGTCGATCATGATAAACTCGGGAGCAGTCCGACTCACAAGACGGAATGCAAAACCGAGTAAAATTAAAATGAATCGCAAAAGTAGCCTAAGTCACAAAAAACTCAATGAAACAAAATTGAGTACTAGGAATAACAAAAAGAGATAGGAAAAAACTAAGGAAAAATAGTAAGGCTGCCTCGAGGATCAAGGAAATTCAGAAAAGCAGGCAAGCCCCAAAGAAAAGGTTTTTTCCAGAAAAGATCAAAGAGTCAAAAGAACCACGAACAGAAAAGCATGCGCGCATAAGGTAACTCAAAACCCTTATCCAAAAAGGGCATTTATTTAAAACGCTAAATTAAACCCTTATTAAAAAAGGGCATCATAAATTGTTTTGTTTACGGCCTTAAAAGGCCAAAAATTGTTCAAACACGAACAAATAAATATAAAGAGTTTAAAAAAGGGGGGGTCCACAGGCCGGACCCCCAATAGCCAAATCACTTCTTTGCAAGAGGAGTAGGAGGATCACCACCACCAGGACTAGGGGTTGGAGAGAAAGTCGGAGGAGCAGCAGAAGAACTCGGAGCGTCCTTAGAGCGAGGAGGGGACTCTATGATCCTCTGCCCCCGAGTCTTCAAATCAGACTCAGACTCCACCACGGGGACAGGAGGATCCACGATGGCACCATCAATGACAACCTTATCAGGGTCCAAAGGAGAAAGGTCCAAGTCAGGAGCAATAACTCCGACCTGCTCCTTGAAAACCCTCCAGGCCTCATCAGCACCATCCGCAATAGAGTCCTCCAACTCGGTATAGGCCTTCCGAGCATTCAGCAAGTCATTCTTTACAGACACAAGATCAGCAAATAAACTGTTGTAGCTGGCTTGCGCTGCTTTCCTCAAATCCACCTCCATGTTGCATTGGGCTTGCAACTTCTGCTCCTTCTCCCGGAGGCTGTCCCTCTCCTCCTTCAGCTTGGCGACTTTCCCCTCCAACTCCCTCTCATGCTCCTGATATATGCGAAGCCTACCCTCCAGCTCCTCGACCCTCGAGGTCGCCCCTAAAGAGCTGATAGGAGTCTTCTCAAATATATCCAAGAGTTTGCCACAAACCCCCGCCGTCTTGAGACTCTCCTCAACCACAGTGGTGAGGTAGTGCCGAACAGAAACATCATCCATACTCATACGAGCATGAGGATAGATGTTCTTTCGGACGAACGCAAGAGCATCCGCCTCACCAGAAGCGCCAGACTCTAAGGTCTTGCGCTTCTTCGGCTCTGGTTCGGGAGTAGGTCGGACGGAAGGGGGTGGCAGAGAGGAAGCAGAGGAAGAAATCACAATAGGTTGGGAGGGAGTCCCAACATTCCGAGGAGGAGGAGAAGGAGAGACAACCACCCTAGCACCACCAGATCTGGCACGAGACTTCGCCTTGGCTTCCTGAACCCTTTGGAAAGACTCTTGAGCATTTCTCTTTGCCATCTCTGCAAAAACAAATTGGTAGCTAAAAGTCAGACAAGTCGGTAAAAGAAATTGCAAGTCGGAAATAAGTGAGAAAACGCAAAAAGCTACCTAGTTGCGACTGGACAAAGGCCCTAACCACTTCATAGAGCCATATCTTAACTTCCCTAAGATATGGGAACGGTTATCCACCTAAAAAGGTGGCACTACTCCAGCGGTGGTTATTGGTTCACCACTATAAATACCCTGACACCCCTCAGGTATCACTAAGTTCCAATATACATTCAAACCTGCTCCCCCTCTTGCTAACTTAGGCATCGGAGTGTCTTTGCAGGTACCACCCCCCATTCTTTCTCACGCACAAGTCGGACGGAGGAACACCGAGTACTAGGTTCACTCGATAGTCACCTCCCTCACTTGTTTGGGCCAACCGACGCCATCCGGCCCATTAATCTCCGGTTACCCACCGTAACAATTATTATTATTATTATTTAAAAAATAAGAATTGGAGATGTTTTCAAAGGAAGAGATTGTCACGAAGAGAGTAATATTATCAATATGAAACTTGCATTTTTCACACTTTTTTTATTTTTAATATTGGGAGAAGCTTGATATATAACAACCATATAAGAGTGCATCGTACTTGACCGAAATGTGACGGCTGCAATTATCAAATCGGACGGTCCATTTTTGGACCAGTAATTAAACGGTCTGATTTCAGACATGATAGGTACACAAATCGGACCGTCCGATTTGTGTACCCCATGCCACGCGTAAGCTATGCAACCACCTCATCCCCTCTTCTTGTATATGCCCGAGTACCCCCTTTCCCTTTCATCCCCTCTCACTTTGTTTCAACACTCCTCAATCCCACCATATTCAACCTCCATTGATAGTAATATTCAAGGTTTGAAAAATATAAATTTTGGATCACCAATCTTTAATAATGTCAAGAAGAAGAAGAATAAAAGATGTCAATCGTCTAGAATTTCACATTACTAATTATCTTGATCATCCTAATTATGTAAATTTTATTTTTAAATTATTTGATTTAATTATAGTAATAGTAGAAATGTTAGAAATTAATGATAATAAAATATAGTGATAATATTAGTTAGAAGTAAGTTAGCAGTGGCCAATGAGTTATAGCTCAAATGGCATAGTCTCCCCATACTCAATTAAGAGGTTACAGGTTCGAGTCTCCTATCTTTGGTAAAAAAAAAAAGACATACTATTTAATTAATTATTATTTTTATTTTTTTGTATAAGATCTTAAAGAATATTTATGGTAGGGGTGCACAGACCCGGTCCGGCCTGAAGGCCCGGCCCGGTCCCGAACACTTTAGGGGCTAATTTGGTGTGATTTCATCGGGTTTAGGGCCGGGTAAGGGTCTCAAAAATAGATCCGGTCA
>NC_029790.2:108951956-108953464 GCF_000816755.2 Arachis ipaensis | reverse complement strand
GTGATTATCTTATGTTAGTGATTTAGTGTAATAATATTAATTTATATTATGATTCTGGATGTATTGATAATAAATTAAGGAAAAGTATAGATAGATAATGAAAATATTAAATAATGTGAACAATAGATATATTGGATGTTCATTTCACTAGGTGTATAGATAGTTATTTTAATATTAAAATTTAGATGATTAATTTGGAGGTGTAATGCATTTTTATTTGATTGGTAGTTGTTTATGTTGTTTAACATAGTCATTGTTTACCTAGCACTCCTCATAAATTAATTGATACTGTTTTGTGGGGTCATAATTTTTATTAAATTGAGTAGGTAGGAATGATAATAAAATATAACGAGTATGTATGAATTGTTATTAATTGCAGTAATTAGGAGGATTATACGTGTAATAGTAAATTAAATAATGTAAGTTGTATAGTAATAATTTTTATTAAGGTTTTGGTAATAAATAAATTGAGGAGTATTAATTGTTAGTAATAAATTAATAGTCGTAATAATTTTTACTAAGGTATGATAATAAATAATTATTATGAGTATAATATAGGAGATATATCAAAATTATTGAACTAATTATTTTTTTATGAGTGTAATATAAATATTCAATAAAAAAAATTTTCTTCCCATGCAACAAATCGCATGGTCCGACTTCTGTGACGGAACTATCCACCACACACAAATCGGACGGTCCAATTTGCGTCTCCTCCCACCTGCAAGAAATCGGACCGTCCAATTTCCCTCCGTCATCTAACCGCCGTCACACCAGTGTAAAACACCTATAAGCTCCATAAACGGGCATTACACCAAACCTTCCATTATATGTAAAAAAATTAGCCCATTTTTCACTCCCTATATTATATAGTTGAATGGTGATTTTTTTTCTTGAATTAAGAGGATATAGACTTAGAGTGCATTTCTTTTTGAGAAAGTCTATGAAACAACAATTTTTGTATTAAAATTTGGCCAACACTTAATTAGTAAAAGAAAAATAAGTAATTTTATACTATTAAATATAATCTCACACTATTAAAAATATTATTAATAGTTAATTAATGGTTACAAATTACAAAATTTACTGTCTTAACACTCTTCTTTCTTTTTATGGACTCTTGTTTAAGTGACTAATAAAATAAAACAAAATTTCTCTTGACTGAGAAAATATTTTCTTAGAAATTGAGATTTTAAACATCTCACCCCTCAGGTAAGATTTGAATCCATCCCTGCTCTGGGAAGAGTCTGAGATTGCTTATTATTATCTGAGTTCCATTTCCTACATTTATTAATGGCACCTGCAGCGGACTTTTCTGACAATAATTGAGGATCTTAATTTTGGGTGTTGAGGAGGTAAACAATGCAACTAGCCAACTACACACTAATACCCAAACTTTGCTAGAATGGAATCCAAACCATTACAGGGTCTAATATTTATAATTAGACAAAATACACGCAAAAAATCAATCATATACAAAAAAAAATTAATTACTAAATTAATCACTT
>NC_029790.2:108911074-108951905 GCF_000816755.2 Arachis ipaensis | reverse complement strand
CATACACAAAAGTTTTGAATATTTTCAAATTATTATTGAATATCTTCTGGTAAGATTTAAGTGTCAAGTAACATAACTAGCAATAACAAAACCCTCTAAGCTCCAGTCTTCCATTATTCTCTTATATAGACTCTAGAATTTGAAACACTATAACACAAGAAATGCATATTGAACTCTGCAGTGTAATTTCCTTGATGTATATGCAAGTTCAATTCCATGCATTATATTGTCATGTTTCTGTATGCTATATTCCTTTTGTATAATACCAACGTAAATCATCTATTGTACCTTTGACCAAGTTTTTATTACATGTATTATTACAACTCATAATATATACAATCTTGTAAGCTACTAAAGCGAAAAGGACCTATTCATCAAGAGCATTGTCTACTACACGAACAGGAACAATTGGAATTGAGTCCCACCATTCCCTTAAGCGTCTGTTCCCTGTTCCAGGAGACGACGACGGTGACGGCGGAGACTTAACTCTCTTCAACGTTGTGGCAAAGGCTTGCAGAATGATTCCCATTAGGAAGTACTTAAATGGAATCACTGCCAGTAAGAATGCCAAACCACTCATTGCCACCATCACTACATTTGCATGCTGCCAATAAGAACAAAGCACTCAGTACTATTTACTAGAACCAACAAATACGCCATACACAATTTATCTATAACCAAAAAGTTTTGGTACAAATATTAAAAAGCCAAAAAATATTAAAGGAAGGAATGAAGTACCTTATCTGCCTTGTAAATAAGTATTGACCATATCTTTAGCATTGCTATATTAGCTATCTGCATGATCTCATGAACAGTATACAATCCATGCTGGGCTGAGACAATGCTCTCCACCGTGGACTGATCCGAAGCCATACTTGTTCTACTTATTACTATCTCTTTGCGCTTCTCACATATCCTGTTTTTTCTTGCCTCAAGCATCTTTACTATCACCCATATCAAGAAACATGCGATTGCCTTACCAACCCACTCCCTGCGGTCTACATCATGTTAAATCCTTTCTTGTATGCCAAAAGAAAAAGGTGGCATCTTCACGTGAAGATGATAGCTAAGATGTGGACATGTGCTATGTTAAACACTTTAGTCAAATATGTCAAACTATCAAACAATTCTCAGATATAATTTTTACATGAATTTCACATCAGTAGGCACCAAAGAAAAAATGTTATGGGTACTTATTGCGTATGAGATACCCTGCGACTCATGTCTCATCTAATGATGAATGAAGTATAAATCGACACTCTGTCCTATATAGAGTATTTACACATGGTGAACGAAAATATTTAAGTACCTAACAGTTTGAAGGGTATACAAGCAAAGATGCATAAGAGTGAAGAACAAAGGATGAGAGAACTTACATATAAGTGATTATGAGAGATAGAACAAGAACAGCAACAGTATTTATTGGCCTTTCCCAAGCGAAGATTCCTTGAACCCATGGGACTACATGTTTGAGTGGTTTTAATAGTTCCTATAAAATAAAATTAAATCAGAGTAAACAATGCTTTCAACTCCAAAACATTTATGTATAGTTGAGGATACTTACTATAAGAACCATAACGCTGTCGATGACACCATCATCCTTTAATTCTTCAGTCGTAGCTTTCGCGATGAGAACTTCCTTTTCTTCCTCCCTTGATTGTTTGATAGCTGTCTTCAAGGAAGGACTATCTTCTAAAGCACTCGAGCTACTTTCAACTTCTTGACTTGGCTTCTCTACTATTTTATCAGAAGGTATGGACCTATACATGTTCATAATTCTAAGGATTGAGCTTGCGCTACACGAGTGTCCGCTGTTGACCTTCTTGAGGCTATCCGCGAATTCTTCGAGAACATAATCTCCCTTTGGCAGCTCGTTGTATAAGGAGAATATTAGGAACTTCGTTGGGACAGGTGGTGATATTCTTAGCATTTCTCTGGCTGCATGAAGCCTTATGATTCCCAATATTGTCCTTGCATGAATCTCCCATGCTTGGATTGGACCATTGATATTGTACTTTGATAAAAACTGGTGGAGAAACATTATTTCCCTTATCAGTGCTAGCCAATGTTCGCGCCTCGTGGAACTTGTGAGTTCTGGAAACTCTAGTACAATCTCCTCTGATCTAGAAAATTCAGAAGAAATTTCTTCATGTCAATGACATAAGTAAGATTAGTAATGTGTACATATCAACTTCGACACACTATGCCGACTCGCAACCCATCCAAAGGTGGACAAGATGCCAGATGACAATGTCTCATACTTAATATGTAAGCATTTTCCTTTTCAACAAGAATATCTCCAAAGGATTATGTTGATGCACTTACGAATCAGATGATTCATAGATTATGGCCTTGTCGAAAAGTTGAGCTCCCCAAGGACCTGTGGCAGCTGGTTTTACACCCTGCTCGACATCCTTGGAGAGGTCCATTTTTATAGCATCTTCGTAATTTATTATTCCCGAGGCCTCGAAGTAAAGAGCATAGTTGGTCAGTGTAAGCCTACCTGGCAATTAAAATCAAAGCAACATGAACGAATTAATTTACTAAGATTTCCATTTTAATATTGGAAGGAATAGTCAGATAAACCAAACTGCAGACCAGGCCAACTTGTCGTCCCAATGTGGCGAACGACTCTCTGGGAGCTTGCTGTTCCTTCGACATGTAATATGTATTCGTCATCGGCCAGTTCCACACCATTTGGCTTTGTCTGATTCTGCAAATGCTGTATGCACCTGAGGAATCGGGAATCACAGACAATAAGTATGTTTTCAAAACTCCAAATATCTTTACAAATCAATAGACTACAACTATCAAATCATTTATATGTCCACTAGAAACGACTCTCTGGGAGCTTGCTGTTCCTTCGACATGTAATATGTATTCGTCATCGGCCAGTTCCACACCATTTGGCTTTGTCTGATTCTGCAAATGCTGTATGCACCTGAGGAATCGGGAATCCCAGACAATAAGTATGTTTTCAAAACTCCAAATATCTTTACAAATCAAACTATCAAAACTATCAAATCATTTATATGTCCACTAGAAACTTCTATGCCAAATGTTCATATACTATATATACCAAGGTAGTCACCTACTTGTCCATATTTTTTAAGAATATATCGTATGCCGGATGGTGTAGTCGGAGCCCTGTTGGTGCTGTTAGAGTTTCAAAAGTAAACCTTCCATTTGCAACATCTGCTACTAATGGAAATTGTGATCCCATCCACACAAATGCATCTTCTCCGACACTGGCCTCATTAGTAACCTGGAAAAGAAAATGCATCCAGTACAATCAGAAACCTATAATCATAAATGTTCCTATGTACTAAACAAATCTGGTCCGTGTTCTAAACAGAATATTCAACTGACTATTGCAACAAGAAGACGAGCTTCTCATGGCTGGAATTCAACCTCACAATTGAAACAACAAAGAAAGGAAGTAAAAAACATCTATGTTCTGTAGTACCATGAAAAATGAGAAGGAAACACTCTTACAAGTAGAGGCATGATGTCTGAATAAAAAAGAGGGATATCTTCCTGTTCTTGAGTGGCTTTTCGAGCTATCCTTTCTTCGTGCTCCTTTGCTACAGATTCCTGAAAACCTCAAAATGCTAACATTATCCTCTAATCTGATTAAATTACAGGGGATGGCAAAAAGCAAAACTATAGTTCACATCTCATATATATAATAGGGGACAAAGCTGAAATTGAGATCAAGCCAGACCATATCTTTGTTCAGACCATTTTTTTTAATCACAAGATCATAGGCTAATGTTGCATGACATGATTTCAAACTATGCCGTTACTAAAGCAAGCTTACTTTGATTACCATACAAAATTTCATTTATCATATATTCATATTTCTCTTTATTACAAAATATTTAGGAACAAATCTAAATGCCAAAGGCTCATCAGAACTTCAATTTTAAATGTTTTAGAAAGACTCTTTGATCAATATTGAAGATGAAGCTATAACTTATCATCTCAAACCAGCTCGAATGCTTTGCAGCCATAAGTTCGAAAAGGGGAAATTTTCATTTCCCCAGTAAAGTACTTCCTTTGAGATGCGAAGTAATGGAACTAATAGAAAATAACTTATGTCTTCATGCATGTGATGAAAGAAAGATCAATGTCAAGTAAATTCCACCAACAGGCAAATTTTGTCAAGTTAGAGAAACTAAGATGCAAGCTAATCTTCAAGATATCATCACCAAATATTCAAATTGACATATTCACCAAAGTCCTGATTTGAATAAAATGCATTCATGTTTCAAAACTTAGTATAGTATAAATTAACCCCGATTCAAATAACTGTAAATTTGGAAATGTAAGAGTAAGACAATAATTTGCATGTTATACCGTGCCGTCTTCATCATAGTATCTAGGTCTCTCCCAAGCAAGCATCATATCATAGGTCAACCTGCTAAATGAGCCATCGTTGATCTTTTCCTGTATGCTATCCTGGCACATTTTTTGACATAGAGTCTTGCTACTGCAAAATTCCACTAATTTTTTGCAGTAGTCTCCCTCATCCGGGTTCCATCCTGATTCAAATTCTTCCACCAATCCCTCTACTGGAATTTCCAGTTTCCTAATTAAAAACAACAGCAGCAGTAACTAAATATTATACAATGTCATCCAATTACAAATAGTGTATTAACATTCATTAAATATAAGTAAAATCTAATTTTGATACCGTGTAAAACAGTTTTGCATTATGTTATTAACGACGAAAAACAGTTTTGCATTAAATATAAGTAAAATTTGATTTTAATATTATACATTCATTATGTTTTGATTTTAAATTAACTACGTAAATGATGATCCAAATTCATATAACTATACAATTGGATGATAGTGTTAGTGCATAACAATTAAAACTCCAATTATATTATTAAGCAAAAATTGGAATTTGGTCAAATAAACGAACATTTCAGTGATGTAATGTCACATCCATTTATCAATCTTCAATGGGCAAATATTAAATTGGATACAAATAGTATCATTTCCCCCAAGAAGACATTGATAAAAATTCATATATAGATAAAGATGACAAACAAAGTAATATTCCACATGTGTGGCCGTGTCATTTCATCAACAAATTCTTGTAAACAATTCCTCAAATGCAAGTGTATGTGTAGCATTTTTCAATGATATGATATATGAAGTTGAATTTTGATAACAAATGTATTGGTAAGGAAGAATATATTACTGTGCACATCTCTTAAGAACGTCCTCTGCAATGGAAGACAGATACTTTAGCTTTGTAGCCATAACAACCACCCTCTACGTATCTATACGACGCCGTTTCTTCTTCTTCTTCTTCTTGTTGATGCGGTTCGTTCTTTTTTCTATATAACTCTTATCAGTAGCATGTCGTATGTATGGATTATGGAAGCACCGAAATTCACAATCAAGATTGATATTGGGTTTTTTTAAAAAAAAATATATAGAAGGGTTTGACACGTGTGAGCACTATGAGACGCCACGTCATACCTCCCATGCAATGTTAAGCATCATGCTAACTCCTNNTATTTTAATTTATTTATATAAAATAAAATAACAATATATAATAATAAAATTGTGTTATTTTCATGCCTTGAAAGAGCCGCTTTTGATAAATATAAATACGTTCATGGTTTATTGACTTTATTCACATAAATTCCTGTAGCTCTGAAGTTATAAGAGCAACTCTAATGCTAAGAAATAGAGTTCCTCTTCTGACATATGAAGATTCAATTACCATTCGAGTGAAAAGAGAAAAAGGGCTCTTCACGGGGATCAAAATTGAGAGTTTCTCTAAAAATATTATTATAAAAAAATAATAATTATATTAATTTTAATTATTTAATTAATTAATTAGGTGGGACCACAATAGGGATTAAAGTTAGTTCCTTCTAATGGAGAAGAGAGAGATTCTTTGAGTTCCTATTTATTGGTTACGACGCAAAATCTGATGTGGAGTTACTTTTTATGACAGATGGGCCATAAATAGGGACGGAAATGAGTTTCCTACTGGAGATGGTCTAAGAGCAACTCCAATGCTAAGAAATAGAGTTCCTCTTCTGACATATGGGAACTCAATTACCATTAGAGTGAAAAGGGAAGGAGGACTCTTCACGTGGATCAAGATTGAGAGTTATTCTAAACAGAGACTTGTAACAACTAATAAAATCATGCCACGTGGTATTTATTTTTATTTATAAAATTTTAAATACTAACCAAATTTAAGTTATCTATTTTAATATTTTATAATATTGAATTATTTTAAATTTATAAATTTAAATAATATTATTATAGAAAAATAATAATTATATTAATTTTAATTACTTTAATTAATTAATTAAGTGAGACCACAATAGGGATTAAAATTAGTTCCTTCTAATGGAGAAGAGAGAGATTATTTGAGTTCCTATTTATTATTTATGATGGAAAAGCTGATGTAGAGTTACTTTTTATGACAGGTGAGCCATAAATAGAGACTGGAATGAGTTCCCTACTGGAGATGGTCTAAGGATAACCCGAAACCGAATAATAATAAGTTATTATTTCAAAACGCTCCTTCTATTTAATTTTTCTATTTAATTTTTATACCATATATTAAAAAAAGAGAAAGTATAAGTAGACAATGAAAATACTAAACAATACGAACAATGGATATATCAAATGTTTAATTTATTAGGTGTGCAGATGGTTATCCAAATATTAAAATTTAGGTGGGTAATTTGAAGGTGTAGTATGTTTTTACTTTATTGGACCAATTTTAGAGACTATTGTTCACAAAACTATTGTCTATCTAGTAAAGTCTATTAAAAAATCATATCTGCTGCACATCAAAGTAATATTGTCATCCAAATTTAACCAAGTAGACCCAACACTAACAAAAACCACTCATTAAAAAGAGCATGATTACACGCGCACATATTATTCTTCCAACCAAGTCATTTATGTTCACGGGGCTTTACGTTATCGTCGTCATCGTCGTTTTCTTCTTCATCTTCTTCGCATTCCGCCTCCTCTTTTCCTTCTCCTTCTCCTCTTCCTCTTTCTTTTTCTTCGCGTGTTTTTTTTTCTCATCGTCATTATTTTGTTGCTGCTATTATTATTGTTATTACAGTAGAAGGTGAAGAGAAAGAGTTTTGAATTGAGCAGGACAACGAGTTCAAATGCAGCTTAATTTATTCTTAAATGAACCGAAATTATATAATAATTGCGACACAATTAACTCAAAAATGAACCAAAATTATATAATATTACAACACAATTAACTCAGAAAGAAAGAGAAGTAGAGAACAATGGTAAGGAATATGCAAAACCCAGAGTTATGTTAAATTTGAGTAAATAAAGAAGAATTTTGAAAATGAAATGAGAAGGAGAAGTTGAAGAAGAAAAAGATGAAGTAGTAGAAGATGAGGAGAAAGAGTTTTGAATTATGCAAGATAATTATGACACAATGAACTTAGAAATGAACTGAAATTACATAATGATTGCGACACAATTAACTCAGAAAGAAAGAGAAGTAGAGAACAATAGTAAAGAATTTGCAGAACTTAGAAATTGTGTTAAATTTGAGTAAATCAAGAAGATTTTGAGAAAATAAAATAAGGAGAAGATGAATAAGAGAAAAATGAAAAAGATAAGAAGTAGTAGAAGATGAAGTGGAAGAGCAAAAAGAGTATTGAATTGTGTGAGACAACGAGTCTAAATGCACCTTAATTAACTCAGAAATAAACCGAAATTACATAATGGATTGCCACACAATTAACTAAGAAATGAACCGAATTTTACCGTAATGATTACGACACATAAACTTAGTTCAAAAACAAACACAAAAACAAGACTGGATCATGAAAAAAAACACATCCAAAATTAATTTTAAATCAAACGTTATTAGTATGTTTTTTCTTCTTCTTCTGTTTTGTTTAATATTTTCTTCTCTTTTTCTTGGTTTTATTCAGAGTAAACTAAAAAGAATTTTGAGAAAATGAAATAAGATGAAGAAGAAAAAGATGAAAAAGAAGAAGCAATAAAAGATGAGGAGAAAGAGTTTTGAATTGTGCAGGACGAGTCCAAATGCACCTTAATTCACTCAGAAATGAACCGAAATTACATAATGAATTGCAATACAATTAACTCAGAAATGAAGCGAAATTATATAACAATTACAACTCAACTAACTCAATTCGAAAACAATGACACAAATAAGACTGAATTATGAATAAAAACACATTGGAAATCAATTTTGGATCAGACAACATCAACATAATAAGAATTCAACAATAACAATAATAGAAGATGAGGAGAAAGAGTTTTGAATTGTGCAGGACGAGTCCAAATGTACCTTAATTCACTCAGAAATGAACCGAAATTACATAATGGATTGCAATACAATTAACTCAGAAATGAAGCGAAATTATATAAGACTGAATTATGAATAAAAACACATTGGAAATCAATTTTGGATCAGACAACATCAACATAATAAAAATTCAACAATAACAATAATAACGACGATATGTATAAGAAGAAAATGATAACAATAACAATAATGATCATTATCATCATGATGGAGAAAAAAGAAAAAAAAAATCAAATGAGAAAAGAATGAGGATAAGATGATGGTGTTATTGGTAATGACGAAAATAAGAAGAGAAAGAAACAAAAAAAAAAAGTGCTCGACTATAAATCACTTGAATAAGGTTGGATATTAAAATTGCTTGGGAGAATGATTCTTAAACAAATTAATGTATTTAATTGGTTTTTTTTTTTTTGGTCAAGATTTAATTGGTTTTAAACTGTCACATAATATGAATGGACTTTTTTGTCTTATGTTTAACACGGGATTGGATCGTATAACAGTTACGTTTTTAGCGCATTTTTTATTTCTTTGGCTCTCTGTTTCAGGAGCATGGAACCATAGAACAATTATATGGTTGGTTCAAATTTATAAATCACTACATTACATTTCATACAAAATTTTTGCATTGAATAAGGGATTGTATACTCAACGTCAACGATGCTTCTTACCGCCACCCTTTTTCCCTTTACCTCCTCTCTTGTTCCATTTACTAGACATTCCAGTGTCATGATCTCTTGATGTTGATGGTGCTGAATTTAATAAATGCCTCACATCCAGTATGCCGTTTCTAAAATGACCTTCATTTAATCTCAAACCCCTGTCCTCGGCCTTGTGCTTACCTGCCGATTTTTTACTGCTACCACTATGCTTTCCACCAAATTGTCCAAGAATCAAACGCTGCAAAACGTGGTACAGCACATCTCAGTTCATCCCATGAGAAAATAAGTATTTCAAATGTTTCTCCCTGAACCTTGAAGAATCCGTCAAAACATTTATCCTTTTCAAAAATGCTTTGCAAACGTGGTTTCTTACATTAAAGAGAATATTTGAAACTAGATAGACAATTTAAATTTTCAAATGAATGTGGGCAAATATAAATCATTTATTACAAAAGAAAAATTTGAAAATAGAAAAGAAGTTAGGATCTTATGAGCAATGCTTTCAGCAAATATTATCATTTTTTGCCAGCACTTAACTAGCAATAATTTGCACCCATATTTACAAGGGTTTTCCACACAAGAACATTTTATCTTTGCACCTAAATTTACCAAAGTTTGCCACATGAATCAATACAGTTTACACCCACATTTTTCCAGAATTTGCACACATGAAATAGTAAAATTTAATTGTTAAAGATAATTTAGTGTTTGTGCTGGTCAAATGATGGCCAAAAATAATAAAAATTGCTGGGCCCCAAGAGTTTCTCAGATTTATTTTTGCCTAATCAAAAAGTTTGTAAAAAGAAATTACCTCTTGAAGCATTTTCTGTTCTCTCTCCTTTTGTTTCTTCAATGTTGGACGTGCCACACTTAGAGGTAATCTCTGTTTCTTGGGGGGCTAAATAAAGGAAAACAAAAATCCATTAAAGCTTGCATCTTGATTCTTGAGCATGCTGCTGATAATACCATTTGCAATGGTACATGATGTTAAAAAATAGCATCAACAGATAGTCCTAACCTTCCCACCAAGAGAGACGACCTTTTGATTCTCAATCTTTTTACGTTCTTTCCACGTCATATGTGAGTAGCCTAATAAAAAATTGTTAATCATTAGTTATTATAACAAACAAATGCTCTACAATAATAGATAGACATGGTGAGAAGGTGAATAAACCCAGTAAAACTGATAATGATAATCGTATATAGTTTAGCTCCATATCTCCAATATATAGAAACCTTGTAAAACTCACTAAAACATGAATAAGGGCAAGAAAGGAACTTGGATAGTAACAAACTTGCCTACATCGGATCATGGTGGGAGGGTTACATAGGTTATAAGCAAGAAGGGAATAATGAAATAGACAGGCAGGAGATTGGTTAGACCTATTTTGTTTTTCTCTTCCTACAAGATGAAATTGGTTAGAATTCGGAAGAAAGTTGGCACTCCTTAACTTCTTCGACTATGTGTTTCCTTCATCTACCTATACTCTTCAAATTTTCCAGAGATTGAGATTATTAAAAAGTCTGCATTCTAAGAAGAGATAAAAGGAGGATAAGAGGCTCGTTAAAATGTTTATTCCTATACCAATGGAATGATAAGTTCTAAAGATAATCTCACCAAATCCATGAACTACCAAAGAAAGTAAAAAAGTGAATTCAGTGTTTGAAACAAAAGACTCTAAACACAACTATGGCGCACTAAGTTCCTGTAGATTATGTTATTATGCCCTATCACAACTATCTAACCAAATAAATTGGCATAATCCATAAAATTCTACTTAGAGCATTTCGTTGCCAAATGCCAAGTATGTATAGTAAGGATTAAACTGCATCAGGGGAGAGCAAAGAAATCCGACCTATTTACAAATAATAAATAGTAAAATCAGCCTGACATCGAAGTATATTATAACTGTTAGTAATATTCTTTCTCTCGTCTTAATGTTATTCTTTTTTTATCAAAAAAAAAAAAAAACACTAAGTAAAAGATCAAAACACATCAACAAGAGAAATTAGATTTACCAAAAGGTAAAGATAGGAGATAACAGCCAAGAGAAGGGAAAGCTTCAAATGAGAAAAGAATAAGGGACATACTAAAATTTTCAACTTCTTTCATAATTTTCCTTATGTCCATCTCTTGATCCTGCATATCATTATGTTCACTTGGAGGCCCATGTCTCCCCCCTACCTTCTTATTCTTGTTCATCTTTCCCATCACTGCTTGAGAAATTGAAAGACAAAAATTGATTAGAAAAGTCACAAACAATTGAAAACTTTGAAACATAAATATATTCTATATAAATCTTAAAAATTAAAAATACGACATCAACCAAAGTCTCATAATCATAGTTTTCAGAACCAAACCAGCAATTGACCCGGTCATACAACCCAATCACTGGTTCAACTCACGGGTTCAACCGGTACACTAGGTCACAAACTCACAATTAAATATAAATATGAAATTACAAAACATAAACTTAAAATTAAAAATTCAAGAGCATGTCTTTACAAACACATTAATAATAATTAAGTATCAACTCTTAGACATTGGCTAATGATGCAAACATAGATAATAAACTAGACACTAATACAAAATATTTTCTCAATTTAAATGAACAAGAGCGCAAAACATGACATAATCAGTAAATTAATGATTAATAAACTAATCAAAAACATAAATTCAACTAATTTTATAAATCAATCCATCAAATACCATTATACCAATAGTCCAATAATGCCTGTGTAACAAGAGTCTCTGTACAGAAACTATCTGTTCTTACAGCAACAAATTCTTCTCAGTGATGATTTTCAGCAACAAATTCAACTCAGATATTTTCAGCAACAAAAAAAATTAGCTCAGCAACAAATTCAACTCAACAGCAACCATAAATTTAGCTCAATGCAACAACAAATTCAACTCGATACAACAATAAATCGAACTCAATACAGCAACAAATTCACAGCAACAAAAGATGGTTCAGTCATGATTTACAGCAACAAAATTGACGGGACAAGGGAAAATTGAAAAAGAGAGAAGAGGGGAATGCAGGGACTCACCAGCCACCATGGTCGACGGCGACTTAGCCACGAAACCGGGGAGAAGGAAGTGACGGAGAAGCCTCGGAGCAAGAATACGACGAGGAGGAGGAGCCCAGGGACAAACTGTTGCTAGCGTCTGCTTTTGCCGCCGATGACAACGAGCCGAGGGAAGGCGGAAACATACAGACCACGAGGAGACGCCGGCGACTGTGAGTGAAGACGAGTAGACGACGACGACGAGACCAGGGACAAGCTGCTGGATCTGGTTTCGTCTGCTTCTGCCGCCGGCGAGAGAGTTGGACAGACTGGGAGAGATGTTGAGAGAGAGAGAGAGAGAGAGAGTGAGTGAGTGCTTGAGACCAGAGACTGTGAGACAGTGAGAGAGAGGGAGAGACTGAGAGACAGAGAGAGGCTGATCTGCGGATGAGAGAAGAGAGGGATGAGTGCGTTAGGGTTCGACCCTTGGAAACGACGTCGTTCGATTTTTTAAAAAGCATGGTCCGGTTCGGGTTTTATAAACCGACGGGTCACCAGTTTTCATCAAAACCGAGAGTCAGTCCGGGTCTGCTGTGCAGGGGCAGCCCGTTGAGTGGCTCGTCCGAAACCGACCAGGTCTGATATACAACATAAAATCAAATACAAAATGAAATTTAGCCAAATTTGATTAGAGTTTATTTCAATTTTATATAAAATTAATAAAAAAAATAACAAAATAATCAAAAACTCATAATCATAAACATTAATCGGATATTTAATAAAGGTTTAATTATTCTGTTGGTCCTATAGTTTCACGAAATTTTTAATTAGGTTCCTATACTTTTTTTTTCTTTTAATTGGTCCCTGCACTAAATTTTTTTTTCAATTAGGTCCCTCTTAACAGTAATTGGCTTAATTTTATAGGGACCAAACTAAAAAAAATTTGGTACAGAGATCCAAATAAAAGAAAAAAAAGTGTAGGGACCAATTAAAAAAAATTTTGGTGCAAGGACTCAATTAAAAGGAAAAAAAAGTACATTGACCTAATTAAAAATTTCGCAAAACTATAGGGACCAACAGAGTAATTAAACCTTTAATAAATGTAGGTATTTTTTTGTGATTGAAAAATTAAAACAACCAAGCAGAAAAGAAAAACAAAGTCCAAAGAGACTAAGAAGACGTAAGCCGATCCCTTTGAATACTCGTCTCAAACTCCTTCCAAGGCATTGGAAGTTCTACATACTGAGAATGCAATCTCAACGCCGTCTTTGCCATGATGTCCGCCACTGTGTTTGCATCTTTCAGAATCAAGCGAAAATTAACACGCCACTTCCAAGTCATGATATCTCTGACTTTAAGCACCAAAGGATCTACACACCCAACATTATTATGAGAATTGTTAACAAGAATGAAAGCCTCCAGACAATCTGTTTCGCAAATTACATCTCTTTACCCCAAGTCTCAGGCTAAAAAAAAACATCTCCAAATTAAATAGCAAACAACTCTCCTTGTAGAATATTGTAGCTCTCTATTATTCCCAAATAGTCTCGTTGCCAATTTTTGTTCCAGTCTCTGCTAACACAGGCAAAACCAATCCGATCACTAGAATTATAGTAACTAGCATCACAATTGATATTAAAAGTACCCATCGAAGGAGGAACCCTACAGCAACTAATCGTAGAAGGAATAGAAACTCGTTGCAAGTCAAAGACATTCTAAAACTCCTTCTCGAAGGCTAAAGCCATACGAGCCATTTTAGATGGAGGTCAAGGCTCATGCTAGTTAAAAATCTCATTGTTCCTAGCTCTCTAAATCCACCACAGACTAGAAAAGAATTTAAAAGGATGCTCTTTGCTATGGGACAAGCACTAGTTCTTCAAATCCAGAGGATGACTGAAAATCTCCAGAGTCTGCCAAACAAGCTGAGCTTTTGGGCAATTCTGAATACAATGAAAAACTGTTTCCTGGCAAGTCAAGCAACTGGGGCAACTATTTTTAGGTGACAAGCTTCTCCTAGGACAAAAAACAGCAGTGGGTAATGCCTCTTGCAGACAAAGTCAAGCCAAGAATTTGATCTTTTTTTGGAACAAACGGGCGCCAAAGCCAAAGCCAATTTCCTCTCTCTCCCATCTAGACATCTTCTTGCAGAGACATAAGTAGTCATTCCGAGCATCATAAACCTTAGCCGGCTCACCGAACCAAGTTTAGCCTACCACTGAACCTGCTTGCACATCCGGGTTGTAGGAGAGAATGCTTTCATACAAAATATGCTGAAAAGGAGAATAAACATTCTCAAGATGCCACTCTCCAACCGACCATAGATCTAAAATATGGATATCTGAGTCAAAAATGTGAACATAATCCATCTCATTACAAAGCTGCCCCCTCGTTCCTCCATTTAGAGAACCAAAAATTGTGATCCAAATCTCCAATGCACCAATCAAAACCATCCTTCAAAATATCCCAAATTTTACACAGACTTCTCCAAACATGAGATCCGTTATCCATAGAACGGCTGAAAGCGTCATCCAAAGAAAAATAGTATTTAGCTGCCAACAGTTGAACCCAAAGCTTGTGGGGATGATGAAAGAGTTGCCAAACTAGCTTCCCAAGAAGAACAACATTAGCACAAAATGAATCTCAAATTTTCAAACCACCAAACTTCTTAGAAGTGACCAACACCTTCCAGCTAATAAGATTCAGCCCCCGACCATTGGCTTGACCTTTCCATAGAAAATTCCTCATCATAGATGCTATAAAATATGTTATACCTTTGGGAAAGAGAGAGACTTGCATAGGGTAAGTCAGAATAGCCACTACAAACCAAATTAATCAAGCAGCGCCTTCCTGCCCTGTTGAGTAAACGCCATTTCCAACTGGTTAGCCGTCTTTGGATCTTATCTAGAACCTCATTAAAAGAAGCCCGGGTCACCCTAGAATGACTAAGAGTAACCCCGAGGTATTTGTCCAAATTCTAGACAAAATGAATGGAGGACACCCCAGTAAAGATTTCTTTTCTAGTCGCTGAAACATTACGAGAACACAACGCTTTTGACTTCTCTACATTAATCTTCATCCCAGAGGCTTTACAGAAACTCTCCAATGCTGCCATCATATTTTGAACTTTTCTTTTCTCCACTTTACAGAAGAGAAGCAAATCATCAGCGAATATTAAATGGAAAATTCTCGGACCCCTTCTAGAAATAGCAACCGGCTTCTACCTCCCCACAACAACTTGATGGTTAATAAATTAGGACAGTCTCTCTATACACAACATGAAAAGCTATGGTGACATAGAATTTCCTTGTCGAAGACCCCAACTAGGAGTAAAACTATCCAATATATCACAATTCTAGAGAATAGACAAAGAAGATGAAGTGACACTGCTCTTAATCAGGTTGATTGTAGAAATAGAAAAACCGAATTTCATGAGGGTCTACTTTAGAAACCTCCAATCAACTCTATTATATGCTTTCTCTAAATCAATCTTAAATGCCAGAGTTCCTTTCCTCGACTTAGTCTTTTTCATAAAATGGAGTACTCTTACGCTATAATAATGTTGTCTGGTACTCCCCTTCCAAGAATAAACCCCCTTGGAGAGGCTCAGCAATATCTGTAAGATGAGGGTGGAGTCTGTTGACCAAAACTTCAGTGATGACCTTGTCGACCACATTACAAAGGCTGATAGGTATCAATTCCTTCATTAGTACTGGTGAATCCATTTTGGGAATTAGAACAAGAGGAGTCTCCATCCTCCTTGAATAAATAGAACTAATGAATAATTAGTCAATAAATTAATTATTAATCAAAAAAATAGAAAACTAAATTTTATTAATCTAAAGAGGTGAAAATATTAAAAATACAAATTTCGACACTAATTTTAAAGATTTTGGCCCAAAACCAGGCCAACAGGCCAAACTGGTTGGATCAAACCCAAATCAGGCCCATGGCCTAACATATAAAACACCAAATTTAGCCATCTTCCTTTCTCATTTCCATGGAAGCACGCTGAAAGGGAAGAGAAGAAATCTCAAACCCTAGTTCCAAATTCAAATCCACTTATCTTTCAAATCCGAGATCTGATCGCCACACCGTTTACGGCCATGCGACCACTACAAAATCTACCAAACAAAGTGATAAGTACCTTGCTATTTCTTACTCAGCCTCCTCCTTGTATTTTCAAAAATTTAGGTTTTGATTTTGAGAGATTATATGATTTTGGAGTTTTAGGATTAAATTAGCTTAAGAAAATTGTTAGGTTGTGTCATATGGAATCGTAGATAAGGTAAAAACCCTCAAATCCTTTGTGAATCATTGATTAGTAAGCCCTTATATTGATTTTTGTGATGTTATGTGAATTAGAGTAAGTATCATGTTCATTTGAAGTCCAATTAGTGATTGAGCTTGTTAAATTGAACCTTGGAGGCTTGAATTGAGCATTGGGTGCTGAAAATTTTGGTGGTAGAGGCTTGAGGCTTGTGAATTGAGGAAGTTGAGACGTTCTGGGCATTAGGGAGGAATTGACCAAGGTATGGTTTTGGTTTCTCGTAGATAATGTGTAATGTAATGTGAAAACTTAGGCTAGTTGACCGTATAATAGGTTGAATTATGTGAACTTGATAAGGTTTAGTGATATTTGGTAAAAAAATTGAGTTTGTTATGAGCTTTTGATGATGATTGATGAGGATGATGAATATGAGTTATGAATGTTGATACATTGTTGAGTTGTGTTTGTTTTTATTGAGGATTGTTTGGAATAAAATTGCTAGAATTGAGATTTGGTATGTTGTGGAAGATATAGAATGGATATGAAATTGTGTTAAACATATTTAGTGTTGTTTTGAGGTGTAACACATTGGTTTCAAAATGGAAGTTTGGTAAAAATAGAGGTTTGGCATTTTTTTGTGAAACTTATTTTTGATCAACTTTGCCGGGCCATAACTTGGCTTCTAGACCCTCAAATTATGTCAAACTTATTTCAAATGAAAGTTAACTCCGTGAAGTTTATAGAATTTAAAGAACAGACTAAAAATAATTTTTAACAAAAAAATTATGCACGTCGGAAGTTTGGTGTGCAAAAGTGATTTCTGCAGACTTAGCAGCTTTTCTGAAAAATGCAGCGCATGCATAGGCGGACACATGCATGCATATGCGAGAATTTTCTATTTTTCAACACGTTCACGCATGCATGGGGTGGACACGTACGCGAGTTTGGTAAATTTTCAAATCATGCGTACGCATGATGCATGCGTACGCGAGAATGCCCAGTTTTGAACTTAAGCGCACGCGGAAGGATGGACGTGTACGCAAGCCTCCCCTCTGTTTTGAACACCCACGTACGCGGAAGGTGCTTGCGTACATGAGTTTGTCAAAAATCCCATCCATGCGTATGTATGGGGTGGCATGCGTACGCATGACCACCCTATTTTGGAAAAGTTGTATTTTTGTGATTTAATCATGTTTTCTAACTTCTAAACCTCTATAGTTACCTTCTAAAGTTCCAAATTTAGTTTCTAACTATAGGAAAGGGGGTAGACCTAGAGAGGGAGCTAACTTGGTATTGAAGAAAGATTATGAAGTGATGATTTATGATTGAGAAGTGTGAAAATGTTGAATATATACTGAATGAAGGCTGTATTGAAAATGAATGATTGATATTGAATGAATTATATGGTTTATTGCACTTCTATTATCTGAGATACGAGTTTTTCTGGGTAGATGCAATGGCTAACCACCACTCGCTCCAGGTTGAGACTCGATACTCTGTTGATCCTACGTCGCAAGATGTGGTCGGGCACTTTAATTCCCTGGAAATTCCCCCAATGAGATGAAAAACTGAGTGATTGAGATTATATGCATAGACTCTTAGGGATGCGCACACGGAAGGAGTGTCCAGGGTTAGCTACCGGACATGTCGGGTTTGGCTATATAACTGACAAATAAGACTCATTAGCCATAGGCAGGTATACATCATATGCATTTGTCTGTTTTGTTTGAGTGTGTATTACTTGGGTTTGCCTACTTGGTTAACCATGTCTACTTGCTATATGTTCTACCTATTGCAACTGCATTCTATCTGTGTTTTCTTTGTCTGTACTATATGTCTTTGCAACTGAGAGATCCCTTGTTTGGCGGAGGTATGACGAGGGTAGTTCCATCGGTGTTTCGGAGGGTTGGAGGAGACAGAAAGTGAAGCGTTGAGTTTAGGCTACGCTTAGAAGGTAAATATCTTAGATAATTTACCTAATTTATGGATTATTATATTCCTTTAAGTTTAATTCTGAGTGTCGGAGTCCTAGAATTGCCTCTGGCTTTACTGAGACCTTATATATTACCTATGTTGGCACCATTACCATGTTGAGAACTCCTGGTTCTTATTCCATACATATATTGTTGCTTTTTAGATGCACTTCTCCGTATATACTTTATGTTTGATCCTCCTAGAAGCCTTTATGGAGAAATAGGTGCTTGATTTATGTATTTTAGGACATTTGGGATATATATATAGTATTTATACTCCGGCTGGCCTTGGTTTCGCAGGTCGAGTCTAGAGCTTGATATTCTGTATATTTTGGCATTCTACTCTTTCTTTCATCTGTCTATTCGTTTACATGTGCGACGCGCTTTTCTTTTTGTGGTTTTGCTTAAACTTTCCTTCAAGGCTCCTCGTTATAAATTTCTTTCAACTATTTCTATGTATATATTTTATTTTAGAGGTCCTAATGTCTCAGTATCTCTATTTTACGACTTAAACGTAAAGCTCTGTACAAATCCCTAACCATATTCCAAACATCCGAACTAATCTCCCAATGTTCTTTGAAGAAGTAAGCTTGGAAACCATCCAGACCTGGAGCCTTAAAGGAATTCATGCTAAAAATAGCTGACTTAACTTCCTCCATAGTAACAAGCGCAGTAAGATTACAGTAGGCTTCCTCATTCAAAGAAGGAAGTGGGACTTCATCTAGACACCCCAAATCAACATCGTCTAGCTGCCAGAATAAACTCTTGAAGAAAGATTCAGCATCCTGGCTAAGAGCCTCTAGATCCATCTCCCACAAACTATCCTTGAGAAAGAGACCATGAATCTTATTTTTCTTCCACCGCACAAGTGTCTAAACATGGAAGAAGCTGGTGTTTCTATTCCTGAACTTCACCCACTATTTCTCTGGATTTTTGAAACTAAAGAAGTTCTTCTTGTACAAGAGTGTTATTATAATCTTCAATAAATCTTTGTTCTTTTTTATGCATGAAAGAGCCTTCCCTCTCTTCCAAATGCTTCTAAAGATAATTAATTTGACGCTTCAGTTCACATTTCCTAACAAAGATGTTACCAAAATTGTAGAATTAAACTCAAGAGAATTCTTCTATACCTCTGAAAGCTTGCCTTGCACCCCTCTTAAGTCAGACCAACAAGACTATTTCACAATATCTCTGTAACTAGAATGAGTAGCCCAAATCGGCATAAAATAGAAGGGTTTGTTCCTGTTCAGCTGTAGGCTCCCTTTACATTGCACTAAGATAAGACAGTGATCAGACTACAGTCTATTCAGTATTTCTGCATAGTCCCCAGGAAAAAGAGATAACCATCCACTATTAATACGAACCTAGTCATGTCTTTTTGCCACCTCAATATTGCTTTCACCCTCCTATACCAAGTAAAATATCTCCCAATAGTCTTCAAGTCAAACAGAGCATTGTCTCCTAAAGAATTGGCAAACTGATCAGCACGTCTCTCGAAAAATAACAACCCTTAGCTTCATGAAAGAAAATAACTTCATTAAAATCACCGAGAACAATCCAATGCCCTTGAAAAGATGAAAACTGAGCTACCAGGTAATCCCAAAGAAGACCTCTTATATTATGTTGAGGACTACCATAGATACTACTATACCTCCAAACTACATTTTCAAGTTGAACTTCGATAATGACACATTAATCGCAAGCATCAAACAATTTGCAGCAAGTATCTTGTACTGAAGAAAGGAACCAGATACCACCCTTATGTCCAACTGCCTCTTCTCTATACTAACAAGATAGTAACCGAGTCTTTTCTAGAATAGTTTTAAATGTTGAAAGGGAGAATGGGTCTCAACTACAATAAAGAAAACATGTCTAAATTTCCTAACAAGCTCTTTACAATTTACTTGGGCTAACTTATTAGAAGAACCCCTATTATTCCAAACTAAGATATTTAAATTATCCATTAAATAAAATTGACAAGAGGATATAAAAATAAAAGATAAAATTAACTTGCACCACCAACCTCAGTAGAAGACTTGTCCCCTGGAACGGAACACCTTGGGCCTCCATGTACCACTGCCTTCTTCTTCATTGATGATGCACATTTATCCCGAGCCACAGTCATAGAGATCAGCGGCGGCGCAGCGCTCTCTGGACCTCCCTGCATCCTCTCCTTTTCAGACGTTGATACAATGCCATACTCCCGTACCCCATTCACAGGAACCAGCAGCGACGCTACTCCCTTCTCCATTGGAATCATGGCTGGACTCTCGAGGACAGGTGCCTCCCCCGCCATGCCTCCAACCGGCGAGTTTTGCAAGGATACCGGATGTAGACATTTCCTGATGGAGAGCCCTTTTGTTGCTGGCGTATGGGAAGATGACGACGCATGCTGCTGGGTATGCCCAACTCGGACTCCCTGCTTCTTGGACCCCCGTGAAGGCTGTGGTTTGGCCTTCTGGTGGCCACCCGACCCAGAACAAGTTTGATTGGGTCCTTGGGCCTTCCTTGTTAAATTGTGGCCCAACTTCAATTTTTCTTTCTTCAACACCTTATGCCACCCTGCTTCTCCCTCTCCACATGCCTCCTTTCCATTGGCCCCGTTTCTAGGAACAGAATCATCCCCAGATTTTGCACCCAAATTAGTGCCATTATCCTTGCTTAAATTATCGGCCAGATCAACAGTTTTTGTTTCACCTGAATTTTGAATTTCCGAATCCGACTTGGCGCAACCCTGTGCCTCCCCCTGAACAGAGTCAACCCTCTTCTCTTCCATAGGAACCCTACTCAAGCATTGAGATTTATCATGGGCATATCTTGCACAAAATTCACAAAGCAGAGTTAGACTTTCATACTCCACATTGTAATAGACACCCTCAACTATGATATTCTTGATCACCGACAATCCTAAATTTATTTGAACACAAGCACGGATATATCTCCCCCTCTCTGCCAGTTTGGTGGCCAAATCAACTTTTACCGGGACTTCTATTATAGCTGCAATATGTAGCATTGCCTGCTCCTGATAACACCAGATTGGGAGATTAGAGACCTGAATCCAAACTAACGTAGAATCGAAAGATTGTTCACTCGATTGGAAATCAACATCCCATGGTTTTACCGCCACGTAGTGACCCTCAATCAACCAAGGCCCACCAAGCATGACCTTCTCACAATCCTCAGCGACATCGAATTTTACCAGGAAATATCCAAATCCCACATTTAGCAGAATGAAACCTTCTTTGATGCGCCATACTACCCTTAACTTATGAGAAAGAGCTATATAACTATACTTCCTATCCAGGACCTTGATAACTAAGGCTTCTCTAGGAGAATCACCCTGCTTGCCTACCACCGTTGCAATACCATCTCTGATAGTGATCCGACGAGTGCAAAGGTTTTCGACTTTATTATACCAATGACCTTATCTCAAAAAGAGACTTAGAAACCTTCTGAAAATCAACCGAAAAAGATTCTCCTTACACACCCACCCACACTCTTCCTTTTATTTCTTTCGACGACATGACCCTCATCCTCCCCATGTTTCCCCCGTCACACGCCCGCTCTCTCCTTCGCTCATATCTCTCCTAGGGCATAACAATAAATGTAGGTATAGTAATAAATGTAAGTATAGTTCACATGAAAGTATTTTAAGCTTTTATTAAATTATTTTGAATTTAAATTCCCAATGTTAGATTACACCTAAACCATCAAAATCATGAAAATCTCTCAATACTAGGGGTGTGCATGGGTCGAGTGAAACCGAGTTTGATGTGACATATACCTGACCCGAAATATATACCAGGTCTATTTATTAGACCCGAACCCGACCCTAGACCCGATGAAACCTATACACTTTCGGGCCACGATTATACCGGGTAAAAACCGGGTGAAAACCAGGCCGTTAACATTACATTACCTTGATACCTTCTTATAAGTTAGCATGTGAAAATATCCAAATTTTCAAGACTCCAACCATTATTTGACATGGTAAAATTCACTTAAAAAAATATAACAAGAACCAACTCTTCTCTAAAATTAAAGCATAACCATAATCAATACTAATATTGTCTAATAACACCAAATATTTAAATCAATACAAATAACACAATATTATGCATTAGTCTAAAATCTTATGCATTTTAAACATAAAACATTAACTTATAGTCTTATAATAACTAATAACAAAATATTAAGGTTTACAATACTTAAATTCTACATAAGAATAGCCATCATCCATCACTAATAACACAAAATATTAATTATGTATAATGACTGGGCCACCGGGTCGAGTTCGGGTGACCCGAGCCATGGCTCGGACCCGACCCAAAATAATGACTGGGTCTATTTTTGAGACCCTTACCCGATCCTAGACCCGGTGAAATCACACCAAATTAACCCCTAAAGTGTTCGGAGCCGGGCCGGATCTTCGGGTCGGGACGGGCCATGCACACCCTTACTAAATTTTTCTCAAAAATACAATTTTTAAACATTTATCTCATGCAAAATATGCTAATATTTTGAAATTGATAAATTTTGCTATCTTGTACTCTTAAAGTATATATTAAGAAATATTAATTATATTTATTAGTTTTTATTGTGATGTAACCTACTTAATTATGTTACTATCTCTAATTTTTTATGATTAAATTAATCTTTAAAAATCCTAAAACTATTAAAGCTTCCTTCCAACATTATTAGGAATCAAGTCCGTGAACCTTTTACATTCATTTATTGGCTTTTTTTTAATGAAATTAAAAGTAGTGATATACTATAATATTATAATTTTTGGTGTTTTTTAAAAGTGTGGAAGGTACACAAATCGAAAGGTCTGATTTCTGTATCCCAAATTTTTTAATCTTTTTAATAGAAATCTCTCGGTCCGATTTTAGTACTTCTCACAAATCAGACGGTTCGATTTCTGTACTTCTCACAAATCGAACGTTCTAATTTCTACTTCTTTAATTAACTAATTCTATATTTGAGAATAATACCTTATCAGTTTATATTTCATATTTCAGAAAACCACCATTACTATTCCAATAACAAAAACAAAAAGTGTCATCTATTATATGGCCTTTGTATTTTCTTGTACATTTAAATGAAGCAAACCAAAATATTTGGGCTATTTTATTCGAATAAACTTTGTAGATATAAATTGAAAAAGTATTAGAACGAATTTACTGTTTTTAAGAATTTATCACCGTCTTACCTATAGATAAAATGACACTGACAAAAGATCCTCCCAAATTTTACATATATAATCAAGAAATATACACATATAAATTATTATATTTTACATTTTTTTGGATGTTGACTATATATTAACGGGACTCTTCTTTCTTATAACTAAACCAAAATTAAAATTATTCACAATTACAAATAGGACAAGGTGCATTTTATTCCAATCCAATCTCCCTTATTATTATTATTGGAAAATGCATTTAATGTGTGGAGTCCAATTTGATTATCCTTCCAAAGATCAAACTGAGATCATAATAGTAGGAACCAATAGAGTATATCTATCCTAGGAAATAGCCAACATTCTTGGTGTACAAGGCACTATTTTAAATTAGTTAGGAGTGTTTATAAATTGGATCTGATATGCATATTCATAGTATTTATTTAAATTCAATCCAAAAATTACGAATATCAATCCAATCTACAAAGCTATCCGATCCGATTCGATATGCACACTAATAGGATCGGATAGCAAATTTTATGTAAATATCAATATATCCACAGATTTGCAAAAATACATAAATAAGTAAATATTTCTTTTATGTTTATTTCAACTAATAATTAATTAATTATCATATATATTATATTACTTTATTTTTATTATTTAAGAAAAATATGTTTAATAATATACTAAGTGTAAACATGTTTAAAAGAGTGAAAAAAAATCTTAAATATTTTTTTAATAAAAATAAGCTTTTTAAAATATTTTTATATTTTGTGAATATATTCAAGATTTCGGATCAGATCCAAGCTTAAAAATTATGGATATTGAATCCAATCTAATTCGATAATTTTAGTGCAGATGATATCAAAATTTTAGTCATATCTAATATATGTTCACCCCTAATATGTTTAAAAGAATGAAAAAAAATCTTAAATATTTTTTTAATAAAAATAAGCTTTTTAAAATATTTTTATATTTTGTGAATATATTCAAGATTTCGGATCAGATCCAAGCTTAAAAATTATGGATATTGAATCCAATCTAATTCGATAATTTTAGTGCAGATGATATCAAAATTTTAGTCATATCTAATATATGTTCACCCCTAATTTTAAAAGTATGGTTGCTAATGCCAAAATATTGTTCTTTAATAATTTTTTTTTTTTAAAAAAGTGTATCAACAATTTGAGGGGTACCATGTCACATACTCACAATCTTACCTTTTTGTTTTTAATTTTGGGAAAAGATAATGATTGAAGTTAGTCCAAGAATGTGGTTTAGCAAATGAAATAAAATGCACCACACATCACTTTACTCTTAACTATTATTCTAATATCAATGCTTGAAATGTCACTAAGACACTTATACACCCATTAATTGTAGGTGCACCCCGAATCAACACCCTGCAATCCTCTCTAACATCACCATATTACAACTTACAACTCATCCTCCGGCGGACATGTTACCGGTAGATACAACGCTACCAAAGAGGCCATACCTTGGAGCTGAAGGTCTATGGCTTCAGCTATCCCATATCTAGTTACCTTGGGAGACTGAGTGATCATGGCAATAAAGTTGACATTAGTTAGCTATCCCATATGTAGTTACCACCACCCTTATCGTCAACGCTCTTTCCCAGTTGACAGGTTCAAGGCAGAGAAGGAGTCAGTTCAGAGGAAAGGGCCAAATACACCATGCCATGCCGAACAGAACCATGAAATCTTAATAAGTTTCAAAGTTGAATGGGGTGTACTGTGTAGTAAAGGATTCCAGCCTTAAGATTTCTAGAGTTGATATGATTTTGTTAAAGAAGAAGAAAAGTTAGATTATGTGACGCATGTTGTGAAATCAGCAAGGGCATGAGAGAAGCCTAGTTAGATACCAGAAATGGTGCCAAAATGTCATAAAAGTTCAAAGGTTCTTTAAGCTTTTAGAGCTTTACTTAGGATAATATATACAAAAAAGACAACCATATTAGACTACTTCTCCCAAATTTACCTATCTAGGTAGACTCCATCTCCAAGATGTTTCCGTAAATCCATGTTAGAGAACAGTCAGAGTTGCTATCCCCTAGCCTTTTCCAAGTCTGGGAGATCTGCAAATAATTTTCAATTGTGTCAGCTATTAACATGGGAATATAAAATTAATTTAATTTGTGTTCACGGTGTTTGTGTAAGAAAGTTTTAAACATATATCTAATTATGTATTACCATATTAGCAAAAGTAACAAACTTTGACACCCACGACCATAATGGTCATTAAAGAAAAATCAATTTGATTTGAGCACCGAGAAAAATTTTTTTTACACAATAAATGTATCGATAAACACATAAAATAGCAAATGAAGGGCAGAATGGAAACAAAGAATATGGTTTGATGATGAGATCATTTCCTAGAACAATGATACAAAGGGAAACACATTCCATGAGGCACTAACCTAATTAGGTGAAGGGAAGGTAGATGTATGCAACCTTACCCCCATAACCTGAGGCTATTTTCATGATTTGAGCTTGCGACATCTGGTCAGAAGCTAATAGTAACTTCGAGTTTGACTAAGGTTCACTCTCGAAGAAAACAAAAGAGAAAATACTTAAAAAAATAAAAAAAATGTCAACTGTGGGGGAAGACTACAATTTCTTTTATATATTGAACAAACAATAGAGATGAAGCAGAGGTCATGCATGTTGCATTATTAAACATGCACCAGAATGCAGAAAGGCGAAAGGTAAAGAAACAATGCATAGCTGTAGACAGATGTCAACCTTACCAACAAGCATCATTTCAGCCTGCAATCAAAAGCATCATTTTGACCTAAGTAAAAATACAAGTGGTCAAGTAGATCACTTACACAACATTCCTTCATCCTCATCACTGCTTCCCTCGTCCTGAGCAACAAACTGCGAAAAAGAAGACACCAGAAAGTTTCTTGACCTATATTGCTTAATATTAAAATTGACAAGTAGAGAAAGAAAAAGCTTACTCGAGTATCATCGTCAGATGCCAAATCAGCTGCAAAAATTCAAGAAAAGCTCAATTAGGCAGGCGGAGGTAACCACTTACAATAAGTACTCAACTTAAATGAAAACATCAAGGACCAAACAAAAAGATGAAAACATAGTTGTCTAAGCCATCTGACATGAGAGTCAATAATCAGGATCAGGGGAATGTTCAGATTATCAGAGCGGTGCCCCTGGGGTAGTCATCCTTAGACCCTATCTTTTTTAGGATTCTGCCATCCAAATCTAAAGTGCAAAAGGTGCCTACTCAACCAACCAAAGTGCTTTTTGTACAAGGCAAGGGATCGTACAGCGAGTGAAGTGATAACTTACGTTAGAAGGAGACATTAAAGAAGTACTAAACTTTTGAAAGGGTTTTGATGGGGATCGATTCTTATATAGGTACTACTTACCAGTTACCATAGACAGCATCCAATATTAAACAGTACAAGGTAGTGAGGCCAATATTAAAGCACCAATCTCCAAAAATAAATAAATATTGCTGAAGGAAGTGCCTAATAGATGGTTATGTGAGCAATATTTTTCTAAGAATTTCAATATGTTTGGCTAAGCAAGTTTCTGCCGTTTCCAGGTTTACTATATAATAACAGGTTTAAGTGTTTAACCGTATGGGGTTAGAAAAACCAGATGCTGATGGATTCAGTTTTAATTCTGGACTCAGCTACTCTTAATCCAGTTATGGTAGTATATATGTCACTATATTTTAGCTTTATTTGAACATGTAAAGCTTCGAGCCCATTTTGTAATTTTAGAGTTCAGACCATACTTGCACAAATATAACAATAACCCCACTTAACTCAGTTTGCTACCCTTGGTTACGTCACAATGCAAGCCAAAATCTAAGCCATAAAATACCAAGCCTTTTTGCTGTCCTATATTAGTCGAAGTCTAAACGCCTATGAAGCAGCACAACAACGATAAACAGATGAAGCAACTAAGAGAGTAATTAGGAAATCTTCTTTGCAAACATCTTTTCGTAATCAAGAGAAAAAGTTGGACAAGTTTTTAGATGCCTAAAATGAATTGAACATGCAAAGTAATGGAACAGTAAAAGCAAGAAGAAATAATATTCTAACCAAATGTGTCAAGATGAAAACAAATCTATCACAATTTCACAAAACTTAGGATCTTCTGCGTTACCAGTGCAAAGGAATTTTTGTTAAAAAAAAGCTTTCTTAAATTAAAACCTTGGACAAAATTGTAAAGAGTATGAATTATTATAAAGTTAGAAACAAGTTGACGATAAACAGATGCATAAAGATGTAAACTCTTCTCGTGTTTTGATTTAGAGCTAAAACACCGAACAAATGCCAATCAGATACATCTTAGGACAAGTTACGCAATCTTACAAGTTGACTCTTCATCATCTTCATCACACCATCTGTGCCAATCAACCTTCAGGTATGGAGCAGGTTTCTCTTCTGACTTCAGTAGCCTCTTCCACCAACCTTTCTCTGCTTTCTGAACATATTAATGCACCAATCTCCAAAAATGAATAAATATTGCTGAAGGAAGTGCCTAATAGATGGTTACATGAGCAATATTTTTCTAAGAATTTCAATATGTTTGGCTAAGCAAGTTTCTGCCGTTTCCAGGTTTACTATATAATAACAGGTTTAAGTGTTTAACCGTATGGGGTTAGAAAAACCAGATGCTGATGGATTCAGTTTTAATTCTGGACTCAGCTACTCTTAATCCAGTTATGGTAGTATATATGTCACTATATTTTAGCTTTATTTGAACATGTAAAGCTTCGAGCCCATTTTGTAATTTTAGAGTTCAGACCATACTTGCACAAATATAACAATAACCCCACTTAACTCAGTTTGCTACCCTTGGTTACGTCACAATGCAAGCCAAAATCTAAGCCATAAAATACCAAGCCTTTTTGCTGTCCTATATTAGTCGAAGTCTAAACGCCTATGAAGCAGCACAACAACGATAAACAGATGAAGCAACTAAGAGAGTAATTAGGAAATCTTCTTTGCAAACATCTTTTCGTAATCAAGAGAAAAAGTTGGACAAGTTTTTAGATGCCTAAAATGAATTGAACATGCAAAGTAATGGAACAATAAAAGCAAGAAGAAATAATATTCTAACCAAATGTGTCAAGATGAAAACAAATCTATCACAATTTCACAAAACTTAGGATCTTCTGCGTTACCAGTGCAAAGGAATTTTTGTTAAAAAAAAGCTTTCTTAAATTAAAACCTTGGACAAAATTGTAAAGAGTATGAATTATTATAAAGTTAGAAACAAGTTGACGATAAACAGATGCATAAACAAGAGTATGTAAACTCTTCTCGTGTTTTGATTTAGAGCTAAAACACCGAGTAAATGCCAATCAGATAAATCTAGCATCTAGGGCAAGTTACGCAATCTTACAAGTTGACTCTTCATCATCTTCATCACACCATCTGTGCCAATCAACCTTCAGGTATGGAGCAGGTTTCTCTTCTGACTTCAGTAGCCTCTTCCACCAACCTTTCTCTGCTTTCTGAACATAGCATAGTATGTTTCTTAAACCAGCTTTAGTTCTGCAACGCTGCACACCGCACCACAACAAATTTTAAGCTAAAACCATCCAAATTTTCAAAAGCTTGATATTATTTAAAGAATAATACAAAAAGCATTATTGTTTCCATAAAAGCAGCATATAATGTGTTGCAACCCTAAACACCAAAACAACACCCTTTGGTGACCTCAAGGTCACAGGTTCAAGCCGTGGATACAGCCCTTCCCTGGACCCTGAGTTAACGCGGGATGCTTGTGTACCTGGCTGCCCTTTTATACAACCCTTTACTACCCTGTGGTTTATGCAGAAAAGCTGTTAAGTAAAATCATTGTTTGGAAGAACATAACATGTATCTCAAGTTCTCCTAATTGAAAGAACAAGATCAATCTAAAACAATCCATAAGGTTAAAGAAGCTAACAAATACATCAGTTCGAAAGTGTAAAAGGAGTATGCAACACCGCATCTCACTGAAAAATAAATTCTACGTACTATTAATATAAATATTTTTATACAGACATTCAATCATGTGCTACAGCATAGACTAAAACAGTTAACTTCCGTGCAACTATCTTATAGAGAAATCACTTTAATCTCCCTGGCAGCACTTGATTTTAAAAAAGTTGTTGTACACGTCTGTTAAACTCAGAGATATGTATATCTATACAGAGGTCCCGGATAATCGGAATTCGAAATGCAAGTGAAGAATAGCCATCCTTAAATCTCTGCATTGTGCTAATACTTAGATAAACACAAAGCATGCAACACAAGAAGTTAAGAGCTCACCTCAGGTGCAATGGGGCCATAAAGCTCTAAAGTGAAGCTGTAAGATTCACCTTGAGCACCAGAAGCAGAGAAAGTAAACAAACCATGAGGCTCACACTTGACAGAGACATCCTTTGCATCAGGCAGTGCCACAGTCAGATAAACCTTGTCAGAACGCTGTGCCCACAGTACTTCAGGATGGTGACTGAATACAAACACAAAACACAAATCACTTTTTTCAATTGCTAAATCAAAATCATACCATATACATCTATGATTTCTTTTCTTTTAAATGATTGAACAAATCAAATTCTTGACAACAAAGAATAGGTTTATAACATTCCTAAATTCTTATTTTTTTTTTCAATTGATTTTTTTTTAATTCTTACGAATAAAAAGAATGGGGCAACCACATTACAAAGTCTAAAGAAATTACTTTTATGATAAATAAACAATAAAACATAATCATACACAACAATAACTACAATGGGGGCATTGAAAAAACCCTGATGAGTCCAATAAGCAATACCGGGATTGAACATAGCTCTACTTTTTTTTTCTCACTAAAAGTTAAAAATATTAGGAAGAACAAGAAAAATAGTGATATGAGATTCAGGCAGAGGAGCAGAAAGTGGAAAAAATGAAAGAGGGGGAAGTTAGAAGTACCTCATTTGGCGTTGTTGAGAGAAGAGTGTGATAGCGAGAGAGAGAGAGAGAGAGAGAGAGTGAGTGAAACAGAGAAAATGGGAGTGGGTGTATCGGAGACAGAGAAAGAAGGAAGAAGTGACAAAAATGGAATATTATTATTATAATAATTCGTTGTGTGTGACGTCAAAAAGCAAGGTCGAGTCAGCTTCGGTTGGACCTTGGTTTCTTTTTCTCTTCGTAAGTCGTAACTCCGTTAGGTAAGCAAGGTGAGTTTTTTTCCTGAAATAAAATAAAAAATTTTATTATTTACCCAAATCTTAATCTTTAACTTTAATTCTTTTTGGATCTAAGGAGAGTTCGTCGTGGCTCAATTTTATGGAAATGGAGCCTGAATGTGAGCTTTTCATCCATATGGAATCAAGGGGGCTAGACATATATGTGGGACAGAATTTTGGCAGTTTTTGGGAGAAGAACTCGGACCGTCTGAGTTCTTTGTTGTGAATTTCGTAAACTCGAAAACGCACGGTCCGATTTGGGGTGGGGAGGGAAAAACTTTTGGTGCGGAGAAAACGGACCCTCCGATAAGGTTGAGTTGGAAGGGCAACTCGGACGGTCCGAGTTGCATGTAGCTGAAGATGAATGGAGTCGGACCGTCCGGTTTGGGTAGGGATGTCAGAACCGGTTTATGAAAACGCATGGTCCGATTTGGTTGTTTAATATATTTTTGAATGAAGTTAACCTAGTCGAATGGTCCGAGTTGAGTAAAGGGTCTATATAAAAGTGTGCAACGAGTTAGTGTTAGGTTACCGTCTTCTTCCCCTTCTTCAGCGCCGCTTCCTCTGTTTCGTCTTTCTCAATCTCTTCCATAGTTGATCTAAATCACAGAAGTTAGTAGTTAATGTTATGATTTTTGTTTTTGTGAGTAGGAAAAATGAGTGACAGAGTACTACTAAAGGTGTATTATTTTGGTCAGATTTTATTACAAACGTCTGAAGGAGTAAAATTTATTTGTGATAATCCACTAGATGTTGTTATTCCTTTTATTATTTCGTTTGAAGAACTTAAAGGTTTGATCTGTGAGAAGATTGATTCTGAGAGGGCAAAAAAAATATCATGTGTTCTATATAGATATCCGTTACCGGTATTTGGTCGGTTCGTCCAATTTCAAACAAGATATGTGACGAACGAAGCGAGCATGCAGGAGATGTTTTCAATGTATATTAAAAACCGGGCTCAGATCTCGTTTATCGAGTTGTATGTTGAGTTTGAACAATCTGAGACTGACCGAAACATTCTACGGGAAGATTATAATAGTGATAGTGAAGAAGAGTTCGAAAGCAACTACGAATGTGTTGGTGCAGATGGAGTTGAAGCTCATGGTGACGGAACTATGGATCCAGATGTGACAGAGGTGGCAGATGCACTCGCAAACGATATGCTGTTTGCGGAGCCTTCATTCATGTGAGTTCTGGACTTGGAAGCCATGCATGTTCCGGAGTATCCGGAATATATGACTGCAGGTACGTTATAAAAAATAATAGTTTGGATTATTTAGTTATTGAATTATTTATGATTGAATTAGTATTTATTAACCATTATTTTAGCATGCGTTGATGTCATGTATGTGTTAGACATTGAACCGGTTTATAAGATCCTATGTAAAAAAAAATTAAAAAATAGTAAGAAGTTAAAAAAATAGAAGTCAAAATATGTGTTTACTAACATTGGAAAACATATAACGTTATTTTAAACTAATATAGAACATAGAAGTTACTATTTTATTATTATTTATGTTATACATTATAGGTATTGGGTAAAAAATATTAATAAAATTCTCTACATTTTGAAAATGAAAGTTAACGTGTGTTTGTCGAAATGACTTAGAGAACCGGACCGGTTAGTATTTGGTTCATCGGGGTTGACGGTCGAACCGATCGGTTTGGACCGGTTTTTTACATCTGACGTTCATGTTCGTATTTGTGATAAAAGTTACACAGTAACATGATGTTAGGGTTGGATTTATATCATACTTGATGCAGTGAATATTGATTTATTAGGGTTTTGAAACATGTTTGTATTTATTGAAATTTTTCCCATGCTGGTTGTCCTGGCAGAAGTTCCTATTGTCGCAGATGGTGAATTTGCTGTTGGGATGGAGTTTAGTTCCCGGGAAGCTGTTATTAAGGCAATAAAAGAGTATTCTATACGACGAAGCGTAGACTACCGGGTGTATGAGTCTGAGCCGTTGACATTTTATGCCAAGTGTACACAGTATGGGTCAGGGTGTGATTGGCTTATCAGGGTTAGTCTGATCAGCAGGAAGTATTGTTGGGTTATAAGGAGGTATAATGGTAGTCACACTTGTACCAGAGCCACCATTTCACAGGATCATTCGAAGCTAGACTCCATCACAATTGCAGAAGCAATAAAGCCACTGGTTGAGGCTGACCCATCCTTAAAGGTAAAATCGGTTATAGCAGAAGTGCAGTCGAAGTTTAACTATACCGTTAGTTATCGGAAAGCTTGGTTGGCTAAGCAAAGGGCAGTAGAAAAAATATTTGGAGGTTGGGAGGCATCGTACGAAGCGTTGCCTATATGGTTTCAGGCCATGTGTCATAAGGAGCCATCAGCTGTTGTCCATTTTGAGACTATGCCTGCATATCAAGGCGATGACTTGGTCAGTCATATTCGGGTACTGCATAGAGTATTCTGGAGTTATTACCCCTGCATCAAGGCATTCAGACATTGTAAGCCACTTGTCCAGGTGGACGGGACTCACTTGTACGGAAAGTATAAGGGTTGTCTACTAGTCGCAGTTTCACAGGATGGCAACAACAACATCGTCCCAATTGCGTTTGCTATTGTCGATGGAGAGACTTCTGATGCATGGCACTTTTTCCTTAGTAACTTGCGTCAACATGTTGTCACTCGGGATGGTGTGGGACTAATATCCGACCGACACGAATCCATCAATGCAGCTGTGGAACGGAGTAACGGAGCCTGGTCACCTCCTAGAGCTTTTCATATGTTCTGCATCAAGCATATAGAGTCAAATTTTCTGTGAAAATTCAAGACACCGTACCTCCAAAAATTGGTCGTCAACATAGGTAACCATTTACTAAATTTAAGTAACTTAATAACAGAAATAAACATTAATATTTGTTTTTGACATCTATAATTCATCTATTTTTTTTGTTGCTATTCTCTAGGATATTCGAGGACGGTGCGGGAGTACGAAGTGCGTTACCAGCGATTACGGGAACGGGGGGAAGCGTACACTAACTGGTTAAACCGAATTCCTCGCGAACAGTACGCACTGGCGTTTGATGGTGGATACCGATGGGGTCACATGACAACGAATCTAGTGGAATGCATCAATTCAGTGTTGAAGGGTGCACGCAATCTTCCCATTACTGCTCTTGTCAAGGCAACATTCTACAGGCTGAACGAGCTTTTCACCAGAAAAAGAGCGGAGGTAGAAGCGTGGATTAATGCTGGCCATGTGTTCTCCGAAGTCGTGACCTCGAAGTTGCATGCAAACCAACTTGCATCAGGAAACATTCAGGTCAGTTGCTTTGACCGGCAGAATGAGGTCTTCGAGGTGCGTGAGATGCCAAGCGGACTGGAGTTTGCAGTTGATCTACGTGGCCTTCGATGTGACTGTGGAGAGTTCCAGGTGGACCGGATCCCCTGCAGACATGTGTTCGCATGTTGCGCCAACCAGCGACTGGATTGGAAACTGTATGTGCATGATGTGTATAAGATGGACCAAGTTCGGCGGGTGTACCGAGCAAGATTTGGCCACTAGGTAACCCGACGACATGGCCTGCATACAACGGTCCTCGCTACGTACCGAATCCGTATCTGAGACGTGTCTCGAAAGGGCGCCCGAGGATGACGCGCTTGTTAAATGAGATGGACACGCGAATGTTACGTCGTCCTAGGCGATGTACGCTATGTGGAGCCGAGGGACATAGTCGTAGTAGATGCCGTCGGTCAGCTGGTACAAATGCCAACGGAGATGCTCAGTAGGGTCACATTGTGGTAGGTGTAGAACGTCACTAGTATGGCATGGGTTCTCCTTTTGAGGTAACTTGACCTGACATGTGTAATATTGTATAACGTTTTTAATATGTTTTTATTTCAAAACGGTTTTTATGTTGTAACGTTCTTCAGTTGTTCTTATTTTAATGTATGCTAGATGTATGTGTTAAAACATAAAACGGATACGTATCACAACAATATATTATAATCTGCGAACATGTTGAACCGGCAGGTTCGCGTCACAATTTTCCTGGTTGACCTGACCGGTCTGGTTATTAGGTTTTTTGGTTGAACCGGCCAGTCCGGTTCATTCAGTTTTTCTGAATGAACCGGCCGGTCTGGGTCAGAGGTTTTCTAGTTGAACCGGCCAGTCCGGTTCATTCAGTTTTATCTAAATGAACTGGCCGGTCCGGGTCAGAGGTTTTCTAATTGAACCGACCAGTCCGGTTCATTTAGTTTTTTCTGAGTTAACCAGCCGGTCCGGGTCAGAGGTTTTCTAATTGAACCGGCCGGTTCGGTTAAAACCTATCATGATTGAACCGGCCGGTCCTTTTCACAAGTCTCCTGGTTGAACCGGCCGGTCCGGATCAAATGTTTCCTAACAGAACCTGCCAGTCAGGACCAATTTTCACATTCAGTACATATACAACACCTGTAGCTTAATACGTAGTCAAGATCAATAATACCTGAGTAGGGTCCGTGGGGTTTAAATACTATAAACATACAATATAAATGTTACCAAAGTCCTTCTCACTAATTCAAATTGTCCAATAGATACAAATTAGTATAAACACAGTCCAGGTGATTACAACTTAAATAAATAATTTAAACCCCAACTACTTTCTCATGGCCCACTTCACATCCTTGACAAAATTCTTGCATTTCTTCGCCGCCTTCTTGAACACAGATGGAGTGTATCGACTAGCGCTGCGACGTGGTGGGTCAATCCTCAGATTGTACCCTTTGGATGTTTCATCCGGAGTGCGTGCCTGACCTGTATACAATTTATAAAAAACAATTAAATGTAGTGCATCAGGTAATCAAAGCAAGACATATACCACATATCATTAACTAAAAGTCAAACAGAGATCCCAGTTAAGAGCAAAAAATAAGTAAGCAATCGAACATGTAAAGTAAAATACAAAACATAATACCATCATTACGAGATTCCTCATCCTCATCGAACTCCTCTATTTCATCATCCTCATGATCCTCCTCGGCATCCGGGTCATCTACTAGATACTCACCTGTCTCTTGTCCGAGTGTGTTAGCATTTTCCTCAATGAGTCCCATTGAAACACGGTTAGGGTTCTGACTAAAAAAAGCTCCGCGTCCACCGTCACTCCTACTAGAGTCAACCGACACAAACCCTCCAGAAGCAACCGATGAGGTATGGCCCGGATACCTCGCATCCAATGAATACCTACCTGCCATAAACTCAGGCTGATGTCCATATTGTGATAGTCCAGGATCTGCAGACATCAACCCAAGCAACTGGCTAAAAGAACCTCCTTCTCCTGTTTCAAACTGTGAGGTTCCCCAATATTGTTGACTTATTGGAAATGATGAGGGTAAATGTGGCTGAGGTACATACTGGCTTGAGGACTGAGGTTGTTCTTCTGGAATCGGGTTTGGAGGTAATATATGCGGCGAATGTGGCTCTTGTCCTTCATTGTCATGATCCATATCCTGACTACCCTCATCGGTATCCTGATTATCCTCATCCAAATCCTGATCACCTTCATCCATATCCTGATCACCTTCATCATTATCTTGACCCACAAGATTTGACAAGTTCAAGTGGTCCCCATATTTTGAACGGTACCAATGCATGTAACTATCTAGTAGATGATGTGAAGGCATGGGAAGCTCAGATAGAACGTAGTTATACCTGTTTGACCAATGCATCACCAAATTTGAATGACTCGGTTCCGTGGCCCAATTAAGATTCTTGGGACCCTTCAGGGTTTCTCCATGCGCCTTCTCTAGATTCCGCTCCTGACTAGGTTGTCCTTGAACAAAACCAAACTGTCGCCTAAACCTATCTGTAGCATGCCACTCGATACATTCAAATGATACCAACGGAACTGTAGCGCTCTAAACAACCGACTGCATGTAGATTTCAGGAGGAATGATGTTTGGATCCATGCGATCCACAACATAAGCAACCCAAACAAACTGGAAAAAATAAAGGAACCTCATGATCACAGTCCAGAACGCCAATTACAGTAACAATGCTGTATAATTATGTCTCAGACCCTAAACCGAAAACTAAAAATACTTTAATTAAAACACACCTGCCCTTCCTGAAGTTCGTCAAATGCCTCCCTAAAGTGACCTAACTTCAGATATCTATATCGCCGGTCACCACGCTCCCAGTTCCGCCACCTAATATGATATACTCAATTACCTCAACTAGCATTAAATGAATCTTAACTATCAAGATACGGGTACATTGAAACAAATTATTACCTGTTTGCTAGCGGAAAACTTCGAGGTTCCCTAGGTAGCGGCGATAGATATGGCAGCCTGATCCAAGCCCAACAGAGTAGAAGTGTTAGTGGACCATCTATTTCCTTGCAGTTAAAACGGGATGCCCGGCATAATGCCCTGTAGAGATGTGCTAGGCACGCCGCTCCCCAACTATACTGACCAATACTAACAAAATCACGTAGCAAGGGTAGAAATTTCCAATGCACTCCTGCCCCAGACTTATCCCCAAACAAGATCGTCCCGATCAACAACATAATATGGCACCTCACATACCTCTGTATACTGATATCATCAATCAACTGTAAATTTTCTTTTAGATTCCGCAGCCATGTAAGTTTTATGCAACTACCTCTACAATCCGACTTAGGCGGTGCAACTCCAAATTGAATCAAGCACTCCGCCTCCAACGCTTCGAAACTGCTCATTGTCATCCCTGTGACTGGAAGACCATCTGTGGGAAGACCAAGAATCAGAGCTACATCTTCAAGTGTCACAGCACATTCACCAATGGGAAGGTGAAACGTATGTGTCTCTGGGTGCCAACGTTCAATTTGAGCATTTACCAATGCTTTTTGACACTGCACTATCCCAATTTGAGATGCATGATAGAACCCGGTAATTCGCAAATGATCCTCCACCCTTTCGTTATACCGATCCGGAGGAAGTGGATGGTTACATGTCAACATTCTTGATTTCTACAAAAAAAAAACATAACAAATTACTACTCAAATTATTAAGAATTACTAACTTACCATCATCAATCTCTTGACTGAATCCTTATACAACTAATTCTTGTAACCTCTAAATTTATTTAATTAATCCTCAAAATTATTCATAACTGCTAATGAAACTCATTACAAATACATATATTCCTAATCATAAATCTCAACAATATTGCAACATCCACAATAATATCGAACGTTAATTACTCTTTTGTTAAAAATTTTTTTTCCTCCAGTACAAAATATTAATAATCTCTATATGCCATCATTCATATTCTAACAACGGTAATAATTAACTTGCTAATAATAATTACTACAATTAAGATTATTTAAATATTCTCATAAAGAAATATCTAACATGGCTTAATTAAAATAACCTTTCTAATCAACTCAGCATTAACACTTTATCACAATAATAATAACATTTAACCAAAATTGATAACAGTTATACTTAATTTATTAAAAACACATTTAAATAACATTGGCTTACAAATAATAATTATACTAAAAATAAATAAATTTATAAAAAATTTACATTATCTACTACTTACTACTACACCCAAAAACACAAAACTAAACAACAACAACAACAACATAATCATAAAAAATTTCCTTATCATGATATATATAATTCATAATCTGTAAAAAAAAATTTAAATAAAACCTAATAAATATTTAAAAATTAGTCATAACCATTCTATTTATATACTTCAACTACACGCCTAACAACAACATAATCATAACAAATTTCCTAATCATGATTTATATAACTAATAATCTGTAAAATAATTTTAAACAAATCTAACAAACAATCAAAAATTAGTCATAATCATTCCATTTATATTCTTCAAGTGCATGTCTAACAACAATATAATCATAAAAAATTTTTTTATTATGATAAATATAATTATTAATCTGTTAAAAATATTTTAAAATAATCTAACTAATATTCATAAATTAGTCATAATCATTCCATTTATATGCTTCGTCAACTGTGTGTCTAACAATAATCATAATATTCAAATTTTATATTTTAATCATTATAAATATTAAAAAATTCAAAAAAATTAAAAAAAATACTTACATAATCAGGATCACTGAGATAATGAATAATATGAAACTCAGATCGATCAACATCTTTAACTTTGTATTTTTTTGGCATTGTTGTTGCTCCTCCACCATGCAAAACTCAGAGAAACTCAGAGAAAGAAAGAAGAAGGCTGTGAGGGTGAAAGGTTAGTGGGAGTGAAGTGTGGTTTCGGTTTCGGATGGTAAGAGAGGTCATATTCCTTTCTGTCTTTATGAGGGGAACCGTTTAGGGACTCGGCGGGGAAGCAACGCGTGTCCATTGATGAACATACTCGGACCATGCGATTCGTCCAAGCCCAGCCAACTCGGAGGGTCCGAGTCCCTCAGCAGCCTGACGCACATGCACTGGAGTCGGACCGTGCATTTTGTCGCTTGAAATCGGAGGGTCCGACTCCCTTTCCCCTGACACCACAACTTGGTTACACACCTCCCACCCCCATATCCTTCTCATACACCACCTTCGGTACAATATGTAAATTAAAAAGCGGTTCGTTGTAGTATAAGCAAACTCTATAAATTTTATAGAGTTCACCTAATTTTCAGTGAATTCCACTTCAATTATTTTTAAAATACACGAAACTTAAATCTTTAAACCATTATCATGGTATCTAAGAATACATAGAAATACATAAAAATATACAGATAATTTTAACATTGCTACCATTTTCATAGTGCGACGAATTTGCTATGAAAAAAAATCGTATTTGAAAAATTAAAGTTAAAAAATAGTGTTTGAAAAAATAATAATTTTTTTAATTTTATTTCAAAAAAAAAAACCCAAATTTTTAAACTTTACAATGGATAATGGCAACTATTGAAAATTTCTAGAGAGTATGAAAATGGTTGTCCTTACTGCCAACAATGTTAAAAAAGTTATCCTTGTTTTTTGTGTATTTTTATGTACTCTTATCTACTCTTGGGTAGCGTTTGTTTTGAGGTATTGAGACAGAGACTCAAGACTGAAACTCACTATCATGTTTGTTGGTTCAGAGACTCGTACTAAAATTTCTGTCTCTGTCACTATCATGTTTGTTGGTTCCGAGACTCTTACTAAAATTTCTGTCTTTGTCCCAAAATTTCAGTATTTCAATACTTCCAAAAAGTGGAGATACAAGGAACTAAAATTTTTAGAGATGGAGACTGAAACTTTAATAACATTTTATACCTAAATACCTTCATTTCAATTAATTAATTCTAATTTTACCCTTTGTACAAATTAAATTAGAATTTTATTCTTATTTTAATTTCTGTCTCCCACTTTGCACCAAACATAATACTGAGATTTATTTTAATATCTGTCTCTTAGTCTCTGTCTCTTAGTCTCTGTCTTTCCATCTTTGTTTCTCGACCAAACGCTACCTTGGATACCATGATAATGACTTGAACATTTGAGTTTCGTGTATTTTGAAAATAATTGAAGTGGAGTTCGCCGGGTGCGACGAACCCGGCGAACTCTCCCTAAATAAAAAAAATCGTATTTAGGAAATTAAAGTTGAAAGATAGGGTTTAGATAAATAATAAAATTTTTTATTTTATTTTAGTGAAAAACCCAAGCAAGGTGCATTTAATTTCAGCCCATTTTTAATTGGGTTGCACCTCAAAATCCATTATTAAATATACACAATATACTTTTGAATAAAGTTTTACATTCAAGCAAAATATTTAATTAAAATTAACTAAGTTGTTATAACAATTTTTTAAAGAGTAATTACCCAAATTAGTCCCCAAAAATTTTAAAAGTGGAGATTTAGTCCTAAAAAAAAATTAATACGCAAATCAATCTCCAAGGTTTTACTCCGGTAGACAGATCAGTCTCCAGTTCATTTTTCGGCAGAGTAATTACCCAGATCAGTCCCCAAGGATTTTAAAAACAGGCATTTTAGTCCTCAAAAAAGATTAATATATAAATCAATCTCTAACATTTCTCTCCTTTAGACAAAATAGTCCTCCTTCCAAAAATAAAATAAAATAAAATAATAATTATTATTATTAATTGCACAATAATATTGTACTATAATTTTTTGTATTTTTTGGACAAAAATAATGATAAATTTATTCACTAAATTCTTATTTATATTAAATACA
>NC_029790.2:108899746-108910875 GCF_000816755.2 Arachis ipaensis | reverse complement strand
TTCGTCCAAAAAATACAAAAATTATAATACAATATTATTATGCAATTAATAATAATAATCTAATAATAATAATTTTATTTTATTTTATTTTTGGACGGAAGACTGTTATGTCTAATGAAGAGAAACGTTGGAGATTGATTTGCACATTAATTTTTCTTGGGGACTAAAATGTTCGTTTTTAAAATCTTTGGGGACTGATTTGTCTGCCGGAGTAAAACCTTGGGGATTGATCTATGTATTAATTTTTCTTAGGGACTAAAATGTCCGCTTTTAAAATCCTTGAGGACTGATTTAGGTAATTACTCTTTTTTAAATTATATGCCTCCTTCTTCTTCTTCAAATCAATTAAAATCAGTCGAACATAGCTGCATTCGTTCGATCTTTTCAAAGAACAAGGTCTCAAACAACAGAATGCAAATGAAAAATAACAGGATGTCTGCAATTTTGGTGGAGTAGGGGAGAGAGACCACATAACCTTTGAATGCACAAATGTGAACTGAAACATTCTGGAGCTACAAATATAGTTATTAAATCGTTAGCGCCGCATAAAAACATTCCTCCTAGAGTAGCTGTTAATACGAATAACTGAAATGCTAACCTAGGGCTCGGACTGGTTACTACATCGGTTCACGTCGCTAGGTCAATTCATGCTTCGACGCACTCCCGCCTCGTGTTTTCGACAAAGTCTCCTACACGAGTCCTAGTCGTTGCGCTGCGGTCCGTTTCCCGGCTTCGCTTGCGCGATTTTTTTCACTTATTTTTTTCTTCTTCTTCTTCCAAATTGGCACACGCAGGTTCTTCTCCTTCCCTCCTCTTCCTCCTCCTTCTCCTCCTCCTCCTTCTTCCCCAATATTACGTTTTCTTCTTTTTATTTTCTTTTTTTGTTATCGTCATCACCAATAACACTAACATTTTGCTAACAACTTTATTAGTTCTGATTTTCTCTGATGCCATCATTAAATAATTTCGGTTTATTTGTGTGTTAATTGAGGTTCACTTGATATTACTGGTAAGTATTGACCAAATATTTTATTCTTTAAGTAATTTTTTAACTGTTTGTTCAAATCTAAATCAAATTTGGTTCATTTATGAATTGAGTTAGGTTCACTTGATACTACTTTTAAGTATTTACCAAATCTTTATTCCTTAAGAAATTCGGTTCATCTCTTTGTTTAAATGAGTTCATTTGCATGCAGAAATGAATTGAAATGTGTTTTTCTTGTTGATTGAATGTTTATCACTTTTTGTTCAAATCTGAACCGAATTCGGTTCATTTGTGAATTTAGTTAGGTTCACTTGATACTACTTTTAAGTATTCACCAAATCTGTTATTCCTTAAGAAATTCGGTTCATCTCTTAGTTTAATTGAGTTTATTTGCATGTAGAAATGAATTGAAATGTGCTTTTCTTTCTATTTGAATGTTTATCACTTTTTGTTCAAATCTAAACAGAATTCGGTTCATTAATGAATTGAGTTAGGTTCACTTGATACTACTTTAAGTATTCACTAAATCTGAACCAAATTCGGTTCATTTCTGGATCCAAATGAACCTCAATTAAAAGGAGAAAAAAAAATACAACAACAATAAAAGAATGACAATTGAGAGAAAAACACATGAAGAAGAAGAAGGAACGCGGAAAAGAAGAAGGAAGGCGAAGACAAAGAAGGAAAAAAGCGAAGAAGAAGGAAAAACGCGAAGACAAAGACGAAGGCGAAGACGAAGATGAAGACAAAGACGAAGACGAAGACGAAGATGAAGAAGCGTTATTGAAATGTGCGTGTGTACACGCGGGTGTAATGAAAGTGATTTTTGTTGAATTTGGGCCTGCTTGGTTGGACTTGGATAAAAATATACTTAGATGTGTAGTTGGGCTGTATATTTTTTATTAAGAAACAAAAAACTATTCGTAATATACAAAAAAATATCTAAATTAAATTACATGAAAAAAATCCAAATTATATTAAATTAATTTTTAAAGGATTTTAAATATTTCTTTTTTTTAATTGAAATTTTTTTTAAAAGAAATATCTACGTTCTAAATCTCAATACATTTGAAAAAATATCCACAATAGACAAAAAAAATTAATTATATCAAAAAATATCTAAATTACATAGAAAAAACATCTAAATCAAATAAGAAGAAGAAAAATGATGGTGGCAGAGAGGACGACGCGATAGAGGACGATGGTGCGAGGGCGAAGGCACGGTACGATGGAGGACAGCAATGCGAGGGAGGACATGCAACTTGCGCAAGAACTTCCTACAGCCAGTGGCGGAACTACATTGATGAAAAGGAGGGCAGTGGCCCCCTAAATTAATAATTTGTACATACTAAATTTCTAATTTTTTAGTTTGACCCTCTTAATTTAAAATTTTTTTTTCTTAACTTATATTTTTCATGTTAGCCCCTCCCAAAAAAATTTGTAGCTCTGCCCCTGCCTGCAGCGGCAACGTGAAGGAACACACGCGCAACTTGCCTGAGGACTCCCTACAGTAGCGACAGTGCAGCGCACTGTAGAAGTGGCACAATGTCTAGAGAACGGCCGAATTATGCGATAAGAGAGCTCCTAATGTTCACACAATGGTTACTCTATTAAGTTCTTCATATGTGTTTAAAAGAGGTTATGTTGCCTAATCTCATTATTCAAAATCTGATTAATCTTAATTATTAAAAATCTTATTTTTTAATTTTTTAATTAATTTTTAAACAAGTTGTTTAAGTTAGTTGCAGGATGAGTTGGTCCTGTACTTTCTCTTCTCCTCCATGTTCTTCTTCCATTCTTTTCAGCTAATTTTTTTTGAGAAAATCTAGGGAAATAATTAGGGTACCAGCCAACTCTACTAACTACAATGTGGGTTGCAACAAAAAAGCCTAATAACACAAAAAAAAAAAAAATCTCAGAACATTACTCAAACCTAGCCCTAATTTGATTACTCACTATTACTCACCGTGAAAATAAAAAAATACAACTGTACCTCTTTTTCCACTCCTACTCCTAACCGCGCCGTACTTCATCTTCTCTGTTAGCTCCGTTGCCGGGAAATATCATTGCCACACCAAACCATGCCAACATACAAACTCATCACCAATATTGTTAGAGACGCTTGTTCTAACCAAATTTTAAAGCAATTCCATCTTTATTTTTGAAGAATAATTGCTTCCTAGCTGATGGAACCCTGCGTAGTTTTACTCCCTAAAATTTAGTTTTCTGATACAAGCCACGTCAAAATATCCTCTAGAAATCACATTTGATTTTAGAATTATCCATTAAAAAATATTAATTTTCAATGAATTAAATAAAGTAATTATTTTAATATAAATATTTATTAAAGAAGTATCCAGCCATTATTCAAATCATTCATCCTCAAAACTCTTTCCAAACAAATACAAGAATATCAAACTTTACATACCTTGAATTGGCAGACCCATAAAGGTACAAAATTTGTGTTTCATTGTTCTTTATATATAAGACTTAAATTAGGAAAACTATTCAGCTTCACATAGTGGAATCTTGGAAGCTTCGATTGCTCTTTTTCCTTTCTGGTAATACTGGAAGAAGATATCGGTATAATTTTTCACTGGTGTGTATGATTTTGGCCTTGACTCGTTCACTAGCTGCTCAATTGGTCCAATCTCTTTATCTGAATCCGGAGTGAAGAACATAGCTATAGTAAGCCTGTCCTTTTCTTCATTTACAACTACTCTGTGGATTGGGCTACGAAATATTCCATTACTCATGATCTGTTCATTATGTTCAGCAGACTATGTTAAACTTTTTCTTTATAAATATCAAGAAGGCTTAAATCTGAACAGGCAAGCAAGTACATCATCATAAACAAGTAAATTACCAATACAAAACCCCATCAGCATGTAGGTGTAAAGACTCGGACCTTCAAGACAGAACCCCAAGCAAGAAAAAATTACTATACAACTAAGAATCAAGGCTGCGTTTTTTATTGTCTCAAAACAGCGCAGATAGACTCAATACTTTTGATTATGGATGCCAACTGCCAAGGGCTGTTATCATTTTCAGCTATTTCTGTCTTTAAAATTTTGTAAACAAAAACGAGATCAGAGGTTTTTTTTTTGTGAACAACCAAGAGAAAAAAACAAAAGAGCAGAAAAGAAAAAGAAAAGAAATCAGGTTCTTAACAGTAAGAGAGGACAAACCACCTCTGGTGGCTGGTGCCAAAGGTGAACCTCATCAGTTCCGCTACCTCCAGATCCCATCTTTGCCAACCGATCTGCCACGACATTAGCTTCTCTCGGGATAAGCTCAAAACGAATATCCCAATCCCTTCTTAACTTCAAGTCAAAGATCAGTTGTATTACTTCTTTTTCAAGATGCCAGAGTGGAACTTGCCAACCAGTCACTAGCTCAAAAGCTGCTGCGCAATCTGTCTCACAGACAACAAGCTTAAGACCCGCCTCCCAAGCCCAAGCCAAACCTTTCCATATACTCCACAACTCCATCTTGATGACACTAGATCCAAAGGAATTTCCTGAGCATCCCATTACCCATTGACTGGAGCTATCGCGAATTACCCCCCCAAAACCAGCACAATCATCCCCCAAGTTCACATTCTCATCACAATTTAACTTCCAAGCACCAGGTTCTGGCGGAGACCAAGACAGAGGTTTTAATTCCTGGATGCAACACACTCGATTCTGAGTTGTATATTCAAAATCCACCATGCACCTGCGAGCCTTGTATGCAATTGACCCAGCAAATCCAAAAACTCCCTGAAAATTACCCATATTTCTGTCTTGCCAAATTGACCATATTATAGCTGCAAATTTGGAACAACCTTCATTGAGGAGGTCATGCTTGAACCAATCGTGCACCTCGTGAGAGCCAAAGAAACACACATCAGAAAAACCTAGAGAAACCCAAACTGATCGCACCACTTCACAATCCCGAAAACAATGAAGAATTGTCTCCGGAAGTTGATTGCAACGTGTACATAAGGATGAGGAGGAGAGATGTCGCCGAAAACGCAAATATTGAGTTGGTACAGTATCATGAAGGCAAAGCCACACTAAGAGCCTCAACTTTTCAGGGACCCGCGCCTTCCAAAGCCAAAGCCAATTGATATTCCTATCCCAATTCAACTTATTCTGAATTAACCATAAATATCCTTGTTTAGCAGAGTAAAGAGTGTGCTCCCAACTCCAACCCAAATCACGACCAGAAGCCGAAATATGTACTAAACTAAGAATGTCTTCCCTCAAGTCCCTAGGAATAAAAGAGTAAATCCTCTCCAAATGCCAAACTCCATCACGGTAAACATCTTCAATGGTCAAAGCAGCCTCATAGATATCAAGAAATTCAACCCTCGCTCCTACTGGCCCAGAGTGCAACCAAGAGTCAAACACAAATAACAAATAAATAAGGAGACATCGGGTCTCCTTGCCTCAAACCCCTCTTTGGCTGAAAACCATCCAACCGGTTACCATTCTACATTAGAGAAAGGGAGGAAGACTTTACACATTTCATAATAAGAGAAACAATAGTACTTAGAAAGCCAAGCATTAGGAGAGATTGCTCCAAAAACTCCCAGCTCACCCTGTCATAAGCCTTTTCTAGGTCAATTTTAAAGTAAGAACACCTTTCTTTGATTTGGTTTTCTTCATAAAATGGAGAACTTCCTGAGCTACAATGATATTGTCTGGGGCACCCCTTCCAGGAATAAACCCTCCCTGAGGGCCAATAATATCTTGTAGAAAAGGTCGTAACCTCTCCACAACCACCTTAGTTATAATCTTGTATATGACATTACAGAGGCTGATAGGACGAAACTCTTTCATGCGAGACGGGTTATCAACTTTAGGAATCAGCACCACCAAAGTGTCAAATAGAGTACTATCCAGATCAAACCCAGCGAAAGCCTTCTTAACAAGTTTCCATACCTCTGTACGAACCACTTCCCAATATTCCTTGAAGAAAAAAGCCTGAAAACCATCGGCACCTGGGGCCTTAAAAGAGTTCATGCCCATAACCACCTTCCTAACCTCTTCTTTAGAAACATTTCTTGTGATACTTTCAATAGCTTCACGAGATAAAGAAGGTAATTCCTGATCCCCCATCACATCAAGTTCTACATGTTCCACATTACAAAAAAGATCTCTATAAAATCCAATTGCACATTCTTCGAGTTCTTGCGGATCAGTACTCCATCTTCCATCCTCCAAAAACAACCCCTGAACCTTGTTACGCTTCCTCCGCATAATGGTTTGCATATGAAAGAACTTAGTATTCCTATCTCCAAATCTGACCCAGTGCTCTCGGGATTTTTGATACCAAAACAACTCCTCTTGCATAAGCAGATTACTATATTCAGCCTGTAACTCCCTTTCTTCCTGTATAAGGGATAAAGCATCAACTCTCTCTATTCTTTGTTGGATACTGGTCACACGCCTCTCCAATTCCCTCTTTCTTTTAAAAATATTCCCAAAGACATTTCGGTTAAAGGCCAAAGTATCATCTCTGACCTGAGAAAGGCAACGAATAGGATTGGGTCTACCCTTGTCCCAAGCACCCCTGACCACTGACGAAAAACTTGGGTGATAAGACCAAGCTACTTGAAAACGAAAAGATTTTACCCCGACTCTTCTATCATTACCTTGACATCGCACCATAATGGGACAGTGGTCAGAATGCATCCTCGCCAAATTCTCCACATAGCTTTCCGGAAAACGAAAACACCAAGCATCAGTAGCCACAACCCTATCCAGCCTCTTTGAGATGAACCGATTACCCTGCATATGTCTGAACTAAGTGTACAAGGATCCATGAGCTCCCAAATCAATCAAACCACACTCATCTAGGAGAGCTCCAAACCGCTCTGCCCTTCGAGAGACAAAGTTCCCACCTTTAAAATAGAAAATGATATTTTATTGTTTTTATTTTTTATTCTTTTATTCATAAAATTTTAAAAACAGAAAATACTAAAAAATGAAAACACAATCCAAATCTACCTTAAGTCACTAAAAAAACAAAATTTGGGTACCGTACTGCTGTAAGACAGAAGAGACAAGAGAACCGGAATTGAGAAAGAAGAAAGACTAGCTTGAATAAACAATTTGATTAAGCTTTTTGAAAAAAAAAAGTTTAAAATACAAAAACTTATATTAAAAATAACTTATATATAAATTATTTTATGTTTGTTTTTTTTAATCACAAAAGTGCTTATTTTAAAGAAAGAGTAATAAAAAAACTATATATTACAGAAGAAGTCATTTTTTTAAACTTTTCTATAAGAGTACTCTAAATAAATTTTTAGAAAATCGCATATTAGTCTTGAAAATTGTATCAAACATTAATGTTGTAACTTTTCATAAATTAAAAGTTAAGAAAAGTCACTTAAGTAGCGTCTGTTTATAACTAAGGATATGATGTTGAAATATAGATATGGGAATGGATCCTCTCAATTGTTAAAAAAAAATTGAGTGTAAAGTGTGATCTCTAACCATTCATTACTCTCTCTCTCATATTTATTTTTGGTCATACTTATAAAATTAATGGTGAGAGATCACACTTTATTTCCTCAATTGTAGAAAAAAAAATTGAGAAGGTCCATTCCGTGTTTAACATGTAAGACATAAAAAGAGACATTGTGTCTTGAGATACTAAATTAGTATATATTGTGTCTTTTCTAACAGAAATAACATAAAAACACTAAACAGAAACACAATTTATTTTTTCATTTTTTTTATTATCATTATCAAATTTTTATAATTATATTTTTTATCATTTTATTTTTTCTTCTAAATTTTGTATGAATAAAAAAATAAAAATAAATTAGACTTTTTATTTTTTCTTCTATTTTTTTGTGTCACATTCTTAATATCTTATCTTTTCCTATTCTTCAAACCAAACATAGCCATATGGACATATCCAAACTGACCCTTAAGCCGATTGATGAAATTGTTCTGCCATGTCTTCATTCTTTTGTTATAATATTCCTACTTTACCCCTTTAAAAGTTTCTCATTTTAAGTCCTATCTATTATAAGTTTATAACCAAACATGATACCAAGAGACCATCCTGGTGAAAGAACCAAACTATTTAACGCAAGAGCATCTCCAATCTAATAGAGTGCTTTTGGAATTTTAAATTTGACATGTACAGGAAGTGGATTATTTACAAATTTTACTTTGCATTAGAGAGAGATGATTGATGAAATGAAATGAGACTAGAGCTGAGACAGCTTCACTTTAGTAGAGAATTACTTAAATTTTATCACCTTATATAAAGTGTAAATTAAATTGAAACTAAATATTAGAATAACAAATTTCACGTATAATCTCAAATTAATATTTATAACATTTGGTCCTACAAATATGAATGTATCATTTTGTGAGATCCAAAATAAAGATAGATGCTCTAAGGACACACACTCTAGCTACTACCCATGTTCAGCCGCCTATGTTAACTCAATCACTTACTAGTAAACATGAACAAGCTTTGCCTAATTCATAGTAACAAAGAATATAGGATGTGCGAGTTGTTACCTCTACTTGATCACCAACATTAATTAGGAGAGCATCAGAGATGATGGGAACTTTGAACCAACGATTATCTTTGAGGACTTGGAGGCCATCAACTTCTTTATCCTGCAAAAGATAAGTAACAGTTGATCCGTCGGCGTGCGGCTTCAGGCCGAGGACATGATCCGCCATGGGACAAGGAGGGTAGTAGTTGAATCTCAAGAGCATTGTATCTTTGTCTCCGCATTCCTTCAAGAGACAGTACTCTTCCAAGTTCAGTGACTTTGCCATGCCCTTCAAAATCACTTCGTTTAGCAATTTTAGCCTTTCAGTATACTCTATTACAGTTGTCCTACATCATGACACCCATTCAAATTAGGGACAATTATGTCTACCTAAAATATTTTGTATCCCATCCCTCATTACAACCAAACAAAGTATATAAGAACAATTTTAGTAGAGTAAACTACCATTTCTATCCATAGAAGTTCCGAATATTTGACAAATCTAATCATGAATAAACAAAACTAATTTTGTACCTGTAAAAAATGAAAATCTGTCATTTCTACCTATGAATAAAATTAACGTTTGGACAATTTTATCACATAAAAACCATCTTTCGTAGATACAAAACTAATTTTGTTCATTTATAGTTAAATTTGTCAGCATTTTAAAATTTTATAGCTAGAAATGATGGTTTACTTTTTCTATCTCAGAGTCACTATCTATGGTTGGTATAGGTGTCTTTGGGAGAGGCAAGAATGAGAGTAAAATTTTGATAATCTACCTAAACTTTTTATCTACATACAATATACCTGAAATCATTGGGTTTTTCTGGCCAGACTTTGAAGTTTCTCTGTTCTTCAGGCTGCACTTTGAGGTATATTCTGTCTGTCCAATCAAGCTTTTGATCTCTGAAATATATAATATCACTTCCATATCCTTCCATGTCATTTGGTTCCCTTGCATATATCATTTTTTCTTCTTTTGGAAGTTGAGCTGCTCTATCGGCGTCGAGCTCCATCACTGGCGTCGAGCTTCTGGTGGTGAGGGGCTCTGCTCTTTCCCCTCGCTCGATCTGTCCTCTCCTCAGCCACAGCTGCGACGGCGACGGCAGTAGCTTTCCATGCCGTCGCTTCTTCCTCCTCTTTCCTTCAACCGCGATGGCGATGGACGGCAGCAACACCACCCCTCTTCTCTGAGTTTTTCTCTTCTCTCTTTTTTCTCTCTTTTCTGTGTTCTCTCTGCTAAGTTTGAAGGATTGGAATTTTGAATTTTCTATCTTGAATTTGAATGTAGTGTTGTTAATAGATTTTTGAATTTGAATATATTGTTGTTGATTCTGTGTTAACTTTGTTTGATTTTTTTGACATTAAAAAAAATAGTTGGTGTTGTTGTGATGGATTTTTGTATCTGGATATATTGTTATTGTTGATTCTGTGTTGGCTTTGTTTAATTCTTTTGAAATTAAAAAAAAAATAGTTGGTATTGTTGTTGTTGAAGATTTGAGTGGAGAGAGTGAAGTAGAGAGGAGGCTGAGGTAAAGGGTATAGTGAGGAGGATAAATGGAAAAGATGATGATGAAGGGTATTTTAGTCTAAAATTTAAAAAATGATGATTTTATAACGTTTTGTAACGTTAAGGATGATTTTAATAACAAAAAAGGTCGAGAACGAATTTGATTTCACCCCAGATCTTAAGGACGAAAAAAGTACTTAACCCTTATATATATTATATTTATTTTTTTTTTCATAGCAAAAAAATTAAACTAATAGCTTCGGATAATAATTTTATAACTTTTAAATTTGAATTTTACTATTCATTGTTCTTTAAGGAAGTGTTTGTTTTGAAGTACTGAGACAGAGATTGAGAGACTGAGACTCAGTATCGTATTTGTTAGTTCAGAGACTAGTACTAAAATTTCTGTCTCTGTCTCTAAAATTTCAGTATTTCAGTACCTCCAAAAAGTAGGGACACAGGGGACTGAAATTTTTAGAGATGGAGACTGAAACTTTAATAACATTTTATACCTAAAATACTTTCATTTCAATTAATTAATTCTAATTTTACCCTTTGTGTAAATTAAATTAGAGTTTCATTCTTGTTTCAATTCCTGTCTCCCATTTTTCACTAAACAGAATACTGAGATTTATTTCAACCCCTGTCTCTTAGTCTCTGTCTCTCAGTCTCGGTCTTTCCGTCTCTGTCTCTCCACCAAACGCTACCTAAATACGTATATTGATATCAAACCATCGTTAGCCTTAGCGGTGGCCGCCTTCTTATAGATCATTAAATAAAAGTGCGGAACATCCTTTTTTAAATACTTTTTATTGGTGTTTGCTTCGTATGACTATGAATTTATACGTATCAGATAAAAATACCACAAATAAATTATATTATTCAGATCAGTATTTAATTTTTTTCAAAAAAATATATATTATATTATTATGTTTACAAAAACAATTTTATAATTTAATAAAAAATAAAAAATATCCTTTTATTTAATTTTATAAAAAATCTAAATTTTTTATATTAGACAAAAATTATTTTTTAAATTAATCAAATTTCAAAATTTAACTTATTTTAATTTTATCTTTTTAAATTTTAAATAATTTAAAAAATAAAACAAAAACATC
>NC_029790.2:108899132-108899449 GCF_000816755.2 Arachis ipaensis | reverse complement strand
AACAAAAACATCTAAAAAAATATTTTTTGTTTTTTTTATTTTTTAATATTTTTTTTATCGAATTCTTACATCTTCTTCTTCTCTTTCATGTTACATCTATTCCCACTTCTATTATTATACCACTCATTCTAAAAGGTTCGTCTCCCTAAAATAAGTGATGTTAATAGCAGAAATGTGATAGACATAGAGTAAAAAAGAAGAGAAGGATAAGGAAAGAATCAAAAAATAAAAAATTTATAGAGATGAAGAATAATTTTTTAATTTTTTTAGATGTATTTTTGTTTTGTTTTGTTTTTAAATTATTTGAAATTTAAAAT
>NC_029790.2:108891580-108897889 GCF_000816755.2 Arachis ipaensis | reverse complement strand
ATAATATAGTTCAATATCATATTTTTATTTGTCCATATTTTTATCGTACCAATATGTATAAATTTACTGTCATAACGAAGCAAATGTATAAATTTTTAACCATCTTTAAAATAATATATAATTTGTCTTATGTGACACATTAACTTTTGATTAGTTGATATTTTAATCTGATTACTAATTAAATTAATAATTTGAGTTGTTTAAATTTAATCAAAATTAATATTTTAAGAAAAAAGGATAAAGAGGTCCTCAATGTTCTAAAAACCGGTTCGAACTGGCCGGTCGAACCGGTCGAACCGTAAACCGGAAGCTGAAGTGGTTCGGATAATAAGGAAAACCGCAGAATTTGAAAATCGGCGTTGAACCGACGAACCGGACGGTTACCGGTGGGTCGAACCGAACCGGGACCCGGCCGGTTTTTTACCCTTGCAGCAAACGCTGCTGTTTTGCGCGTTTTGGGAACCCTAATTCCCTTTTTGCCTTTGCAGTTCGCACTTTCGTCCAGGCTCCAGCACTCCAGCATCCCACAGAAGCAGAACAACACCCACCAGGCCACCACATAGAGAACGCCTGAAGCCCTGAACGCACTCACCTCCGTCGCGCCTTCAGCACCGTCACGCCGTCAGCACCATTGCGCCGTCAGCTCCGTGGTGCCGTTGGGTCCGTCGCGCCGTCAGATACCTCGCGCAGTCAGCATTGTCGCGCCCTCAGCTCCATTGTGCACTCAGCTCCATCGCGCACTCAGCTCCGTCGCGCCCTCAGCCACTTCGACCAGTCACCTCCGTCCGTCCGTCGAGCTCTGCCTCTAGGAGAAAGCAATAGAGTTCGGTTGAAGCGTTGAAGCGTTGAAGCGGTGAAGTCCTTTGAGCTCTGAGAGAAAGCAATAGATTTCCTCATTTTCAGGTAATTTTTAATTTAGTTATGAACATGATTTTGTGATGAAATCTGATACTGATTCTGATGAACTGAACTCTGAGTCTCTGAAACTGTTATGAACTGATATGTGAAGTTGTGAACTCTGTGAACTCTGATGAAACTGTGAAACTGAAATCTGATGGAAGTATGAACTGATATGAAACTGTTATGAACTGATATGTTTTAGTTATGAACTTATGATTGTTTGATTGAATCATTGAATAACTGTTGCATGATGAACTGCTAAACTGTGACTGTGAACTCTTTGATTGAGTAGCTCTTTGATTTTGCTTTATTTACTATCAACCTCAAGTTATGGTTTTGGATTGAAAATTAGGTTAACTCTGTTTTCATGCTAGCATTCATAAACACTTTTGGCATATTGGTAAGTGAAGTTGAACACTTTGTTGAAGGAATATATGACTTGATGCCTGTGAAATTGCGAAGGGTGATGTTTCAGGGTCTCTGGTGGAGTTTGACAGGGCAATTGAGTTGGACCCTTGTCAAAAGGCGTGTATGTTTATAAGCATTTTGAAAAAAAAAAAGCGTTATATCAACACTTTGGTTTGGAATGATTGTAAATTGAGTTCAAGTTACATGAAATTTGGTTGTGCTCATTGTGTTTGTTACCATATCTTTGGCAAAGGGGCCTCTCCCTTTACTACCTTGATAGGTACTCACTCTACACTCTTCTGTTATTTATTTGAGTTTAATTACTATTCACATGAAATTGCATATTTATAATGTATTGTTTATGAATCTGTAAAAAGGGGGACTGAATTGGATTCCCATTTTGTCATAGATTTGAAGAAGGAGCTGAGCAGTTTCGGCTAGATGTTGCACAAAATCCGAATGATACCGAAGAGTCCATATGCTGCTTTCTCTGTGAAGCTCAACTGTATGGAGTGGATGAAGCACGGAAGTGATATCTTAAGGTGAGTCATTAATTATGTTACTGGAATTTAACAAGAAAAACGAATATGTGAATCTTCACAAATCTGCAGCAAGTTATGGAGGATTTTGATTATTGATGACAAACTTGGATCAGAGGTCCTTTACATTTTCGTCCGCATACATTTAAGTTTTTGAAGATTTGAAAATACATTTAAATTTTTGACCTTCTCAAAATTTAGACACATTGATTCCTATTATTCATTTGAGTTTGTCAGACTCAACGGAAAAATCAAATGTGACTCCCATTATACTGACTTTGTCGATACAGATATCCACGTAAAAATTTTTTTTAAATAGGACAAATCAGACCCAAAGATCGAAGTATTCAGATTTTGAAAAAGTCAATGACTTAAATGTATTTTTCAAATTCTCAGAGAATTAAATATCTATAAATTAAAAAGTCAAGGATCAATTTATCATTTTCTCATTTAATTATAATAATATCATCTTGTAATTAACTTATTGTCAAAATTGATTATTTTATAATTTATAAAATATTAATAAACAAAATCTTCTATCCTAAATTTTCTTCACCATTGAACAAAACACATTTTCTTCTTCTCCAAATTTGATCTCTCTTTCATGGCTTTGCTCTATTTTAAGACCATTGTCAATCTTAAACTATAGTGAAAATTGCATAGTTATGAAATTATCCATTATTGTTATCTAATTATTTTTTTAATTAGCAAGGTGAGATAAATTGAACAAATTTTAAATTTATATATGAATGCTTTGTTTTTGTGGATTTTTTTAAATAAATAAAATAAATATTTTAATTATAAATATATGTTAATTTAAGGATATTTACGGATTTTTATTAAGTGATTTATCTCGTTTACAATATAAACGAGATAAGTTTAGTTATATCTCGTTTACACTATAAATGAGATAAGGTACGAACACTTGGCAACATATCACGTTTACAAATGTGATATAACACGAACCTTATCTCGTTTACAGTTTACACTGTAAACGAGATAAGTCCAGAGAGCGACTATAAATAGAAGTCGTTAGTTCACAGCGTTCCTGACCCTACATTTCTCCCAAATTTTTCTCATTTCTCTCTTTCTTGTACCGTTTTGTTGATATTTATTAGTTCTCCGAATGTTCTGACATGCAAGGATGCACGCACGGATGAACGGGACCCTATCATCAATCGTGTCAATGCTAGTTGACACATTGCGGGAGCTATTGACTTTGAGGTAAGTGTTGTCTTTATTATTTAAATTAATAAGTGTATGCGATTTTATTTCGAGAACTTTTATAGAGTTAGTGTTTTAACACATGAATAGACTGGATGATATTGAGGTAACACAGTTTAGGTTAGTTGTCAAGTTAGTAACATGAGTTAGGTGTATAATTTACTTATAGTGAAAGTTAGATAAGTAATTACTTTTATTTGATTAGTTAATTAAATATTTTGTTAGTTAATATTTTCTTTAAATTCGGAGAGGATTTTTGAGTATTGATTGGTTTTGTATCTTGTTTATTATGTTGTGATGTTTATTTGAGTTGCATTTTAGATTTGTGAGAATAGATTTGGACATGAACTTAGTTTGGAATCGAATCTTTATAAAAGTTTTTCTCTTAAACAGAGGCCTCGTTTGCTACTACTTAGGTGAGTTAGTCATACACTTGCACCCCTGGACGCCATCGTCCCTTACCTGAGGGAGGCTGGATTTGGTGACACAGTGCAGCTCAAGGACTTTATGTTTGACAACTCCCTGATCACTGGATTCGTGGGGCGCTGGCGTCTGAAGACCCACACTTTTTACTTGCCATGGGGTAGTGTACCATCACTTTGCAGGACATGCTAGAAAACTTAGTTTTGAATCAAAAATTTATAAAAGTTTTTCTTTTAAACAGAGGCCTCGCTTGCCACTATCTAGATGGGTTAGTCACACACTTGCACCCCCGGACACCATCATCCTTTACCTGAGGGAGGTTGGGTTTGGCGACACGGTGTAGCTCAGAGACTTTGTATTTGACAACTCCCTGATCGTTGCATTCGTAGAGCACTGACGTTCGAAGACCCACACTTTTCGCCTGTCATGGGGTGAGTGCATTATCACCCTGTAGGACGTTGCGTACCACCTCGGGTTACACACACACGGGAAGCCAGTTGGTGGGTGCCTGCGTGACTTCTAGACTTGCATCCAATGTATGGTAGTGACTGGGTACAGATGATAACTTTGGAATTGGATGCGGAGCATGCAGCAGGTATCAAACTGATCCACCAACATGAGTCTCAGGTATGAACTCATCGTCGTCGTCATCGTCAGAAGAACCACTTTCGTGGCTATCGACAATGTACTCTTCGTCAGATTCCTCATCCTCAACGTTCATGTCCTGCACTGGACTAGCACAGTGTAACGATCGTGGTGCGAGCGGAGGGTCATCCGATACAAAGTTCGAGCTGCTAGCACCATCACCACCAACATCACGAACTCCGCAAAAAGCTCCATTCCTTGTTCAACCATAATTCTACCGTGCACATCAAATATTAGGCGCACATGTTCATCGCCATCGAACTAGAATAGGCAAAATCGAAATACACCATTCCCCATTGGTGCTAGTATCCTATACCCAACTCTACCAACCTCATTTCTCTTACTACCACCGACGTGCGTCAATATCATACTCTTTAACTCGGACTATGAATTTGCTCTTCGAGTTCGGAACAACGCAGGACTCTCATACTCAAATATAACCCTGCTATCATTGTTTCTCATCTAATAGTTGGGATACACCATCACAACAAAAAAACCACTACCACTATACATTTTTGCTAAGTTTTTCGAAGAAAACGAAAGAGAAAAAAGAATTGAGAGATTTCTGAGGAATACCAACGATTTTTTGATCCTTTTATAAGGGGTTGATTTTTGTCCTACTCACTATGATGCACGGAGATTGACACAGACACGGGACATGACACGACATGGGACACACCGATACGCAAATTTTAAAATCTTATAAGACATGGGGACATGCATACATATAAAATGTAAAGTATTTTTTAGATAAATTGTAATTATATTTTAATATTTTATTGATATTAAAATATAAATTAATTTTTTTAATTACTTTTAATGTCTTATTTTAATTATATCAAGTATTTAAAATATTTTTTGTTTTAATAAATAATAATATTACTATATCTAAATTTATTTCAAGAATATATGTTAAGAATAAGACTGGACACACTGACACGTGATGATATTTAGGTGTGTCCAAGCGTGTCCGGAGAAAAATTTTTTATTTTTTATTAAGATACGGTTGGACACAGCAGAAACGTGTGTCGGTGAGTATCGTTTCCAAAATATGTCTGACACGCAGACACGACAACTCAGCGAAGTGTCCGTGCTTCATAGTAGTATCTCGTTACTGTATAAATCTTTTTTACTCCCACGTATTTTGTTTACAGTGTAAACGAGATATGATTAAACATCTATTTCTCATGTATCATGTTTGTAAACGTGATACATTGTCACATGTTCGTGTCTTATTTCGTTTATAATGTAAATGAGATATGGCCAAAGTTATCTTGTTTACAATATAAACAAGAACGAAATAAGTCATTTAATAAAAATTCTTAAATATTCTTAAATTAACGTATATTCATAATTAAAATATTTATTTTATTTATTTTAAAAAAATCCTCGTTTCTGTAGGAACGGAGCAAATTGAATTTATGTCCTTAAATTGATACTCTATTCATCGTTGGATTTTTGGTGCATTTATATTGTTTTTCAGTTGTTGAACCTTTTGCTGGGCCATTGAAATGAAGTTTTCTTGCGCAAAGCCATGTTAAAAGATAAAATATTTGGATTTAAAAAAGATAAAATATCCTTTTTAAAGATTTATTTTAAAATTCTAAAATATTCATTTAAAGGTTAATTAATGTAATAATATCGACTTATACAAATATAGAAAAAAAGGTTCTTTATTGATTCAAACACTATACCTACGAAATAGGAATAGAGAAAGAGAAACAAAAATCAAAGATTTCATACAGTACTTTTGATCGAAAAATCAATCTGATTTATTTCGTAACTTTCACTCAAATAAGAAAATAAGTCAGATTCTACAGGATCAAATTTGTGGGACTTAAGGAACAAAAATACTCTTTTAGTATTATTGTTGTTTAAATTATTAAAATATTATTTTAAGATTAATTTTGAAAAGACAAAAATCTCTTTTTAAGATTAATGTTATTTAATAAAAATTAAAATGTTAAAATTTAAATTTAATTTTAATGATTAGAATACACTCTTTTGGTAATTTTAAAATGATAAAAAATAATCTAGCTCTATTTCTTCCCTCTTATAATTAGAGGTGGCAAAGCAGGCCGGCCCGCCCTAACCTGCCCCGTCCTGCCGCCCGTCTTGCCAACTAAGATGGTTCAAAATATTAGCCCGTCCCATTTTATGGTGGATTGGC
>NC_029790.2:108888823-108891511 GCF_000816755.2 Arachis ipaensis | reverse complement strand
GTTCAAACCGTTTTATCACCCATACTTATAATCATCAGCAGCAAATAATTTAATTGAATTCTGGAAGACAAAACTAAAAAAAATTATAAGTTAAAACAAAAAATAAAATAAAAATAAAAGCAAAACGAAAAACTCTTTAATAGAAAAAGAGAAGTAACTAAAATAAAAAAAATAAAAAATAGATATTTACCATGACCAAAAAATATAAAACATAATCAAAATCCAATACATACAATTCCAATCACACATGTTCAGAAGATGGCAGCAATCTAACAAATTACAATAAAGGTTAAAATTATGGTTTTTACATTTTACATAAAAAATAGGACTAATTATTGAAATAAAATAATTGGATTTTAAATTTATCATATTATAACTTTCTGAAATAACAAACATATTTGCAATTTTTTTTATTCTATATAAATCGTTGCATGTGTAACTGTTTCTAACTTTAACGTAATCCGCTACAGGATAAAACGAATTACTTAGAGGGTGTAGCAGTTTCTGAAAGAACGCAATCATACATAAAATGCAGTTGTGTATAGCGGTTTATGAAGAAACATTGGGTAGCTTAATCCCTGGTACCCTATAGCAGTTTATGTATATGTACATCATTGTTATTAAAATCTTTCGGATAGATCAAGGTGGAGTGGTTAGAAGGGTCTTAAATTAATCTGTTTTAAAAAAAAAATTCTAAAATAATGTGAAATTTAACAATTAGACCTGTATCAATATTTTTTTGGCAAGATTTAAGATAGTTATAATATAATTAACATTTGACTGCTGAAATAATAATATGATTATTTATCAAATAAAAAAATATCATTAAACTAAGAATCATGCGTGGTACTGTGGTTGTGCATTATTTTACTTTTTTTTAATTTTTTGGGAAGAAGGTGATTATGTACAAAAGGCACCCCACGAGCCATGAAAATGCTCGTATGAAAGAGTCGGAGTTTAGAAAAACTCCTGATAGTTCACATGATACAAGATATTAGAAAATCTCACTCTCCCGATATGATTTTTCCTTGCGAAACGAAAAACCAAACCTCATTTGTGGTGAGAAAGTTAAAGGAATGTGGCTATGATTAAGTGTATTGTATAGAACTTAGAGGATTAACTGATGGACTAGCCTTAGCATGAAAAGATAGTACTGATGTGAAAGTAAAAAGCAGCAATGAGTTTTATATTCAGTTTATAGTATTAGATAAAGAAAAACAGATTACATGAAAAGTCCATAGAAATGAATTAATTTTTTAATCTCCTTAAAATTCAATTTAATTCCGCCATTCAGAAACAAATTCAATTGTATGGCTCATTTTTTTGGATATGAGAAACATGTGTGTGTTGTGCGTTGTTATGAAAAACGTGGGTGTTAGACATGGATGTGGGACAACTTTTTCTGAAACAAAGGATGAAGAAATCGGACCATGCGATTTCTTTGTAAAAAAAATTAAGCCCACTATCAGATGGTTCGATTTGTGTGAGAGGAAAAATTTGAATTTTGGCGAAGGTAATCGGACCGTCCGATTTTCATATAGATTAATTTTTTTTATTTCGCGAAAATCAAATCGGATTGTCCGATTTGATTATTATATGTGTTATTTGAATCTGTGAATACAAATCGGTGGGTCCAATTTGCTATATATAAGTGTGTGTAACTCGTAGAGGGGTTCTTAGATCTCCTCTCCTTCCTCTTTTCTTCTTCTTTTCTTCTTCTTTCCTCAGCTTCTCTATATCTGTTATTTTGTATGAAGTAAAAAAATTTGATAGTGAAGTTTATATTCATATGAGTGAGAAAAATAGATGATAGAGTCCTACTAAAATTATATTATTTCGATCAGATTTTGTTACAAACATATGAAGGAGTAAAATTTTTTTGTAAAAATCCGTTAGATATTATTATTTCATTCACAATCTCATTCGAAGAACTAAAAGGTATGATTTGTGAGAATATAGGTTCTGCAGTGTCAAGAAAAATATCATGTATTTTATACAGATATTCTATACCGGTATTTGGTGGATTCGTTCAATTTCAAACTAAATATGTAACTGATGAAGCGAGCATGCAAGAGATGTTTTCAATGTACATTGAAAGTCGCACTCAAATATCGTTCATTGAGTTGTATATTGAGTTCGAACAATTTGAAGCTGACCGAAATATTGAACGGGAAGATTACAATAGTGACAGTGAGGAAGAGTTTGAAAGCAATTACAAAGTTTTTGGTCCAGACAGAGACGAAGATCAAAGTGACGGCAGTATGGCTCCAAATGTGACAGACGTGACAAATGCACTCGCAAATGAACATCCGTTTGAGGAGCCATCTTTCATGCGAGCTTTAGATTTGGAAGCCATGCATGCTCTGAAGTTTTCGGAATATATGAATGCAGGTACGTAATTGCCTAAATTTATACGAAGGATTAGAATTTTGTAATAATTTACATTGATCGATGGACCAAATAGTTACGTGACATGTGAAAATATACTTAATTAGTATTTGTTTATGTTTTTATTTAGTTAAATTTAAGATAATAATCTTTTTAGTTAGTTATTGATTTAGTTAAATATTAATTAGTATTTATTAATTAGTATTTATTTATGTGTTTATATGTTTATGTTTTTATTTTGTTAAAATTGAGATAATAACTTGATGTAAAGTTAATTTATATTAATATTGATGTAGTGAT
>NC_029790.2:108883416-108888521 GCF_000816755.2 Arachis ipaensis | reverse complement strand
TGATGTTGATTTACTTTTAATTTCACTTATTAAATATTTATTTATTAAATATTTATCGTATGGCTGTCGTCGTGGTAGAAATACCTATTGTCGCAGATGATGAATTTACCGTGGGAATGGAATTCAGTTCCAGGGAAGCTGTTATTATGATGATGAAAGTTTATACCATCCAAAGAGGTGTAGACTACCGGGTGTATGAGTCCGAGCCGTTGACATTTTATGCCAAATGTACACAGTATGGATCAGGTTGTGATTGGTTGATCAGGGTTAGCATGATCAGCAGAAAGTATTGTTGGGTTATAAGGAGGTATAATGGTAATCACACTTGTACTAGAGCCACCATTTCTTAGGATCATTCGAAGCTGGATTTGAGCACAATTAGCATTTACGAGAACGGGGCGAGACTTACATTAACTGATTAAACCGAATCCCCCGCGGACAGTATGCATTGGCATTCGACGGTGGTTACCGATGGAGTCACATGACCACGAACCTAGTGAAATACATCAAATAAGTCTTGAAGGGTGCACGCAATCTCCCTATCACTACACTTGTCAAAGCAACATTCTATAGGCTTAATGAGTTTGTTCACCCAAAAAAGAGTCGAGGCGGAGGCTCGGATTAATGCTAGACATGTTTTTTCTGATCTTGTGACTTCCAAATTGCACGCAAATCAACTTGCATTAGGAAACATCCAGGTTAATTGCTTCGGCAGGCTGAATGAGGTCTTTAAAGTGTGTGAGATGCCAAGTGGAATGGAGTATGCCGTCGACCTCCGTCGACAACGAAAAATTTCATGCAACCCTTCACCAACTGGAGCAAGCAATCAATTGATTACCTTCCCGACGTTCGGACACTCAAGGAACCCCTATGGCTTCATGTGGGCAATCTAATGAAGAACGCAGCATGAAGGAGATACTAGGAACTCCAATGGACAGTAAGGAGCATGATTTTGTACTGGAACAAGTGGAGGAAGCTGAAATTATCGAAGACAGAATTGGTTGAAGATTTAGGAGATGCTGAACCTCCATGGGAATCCAGAATTGTGGAGAATTCCGTCAAGGAATTTACAATTGATGCTAAGGAGGATAGTGCACAGCCCTCCATGTCGACATGTGTTTGTATATTGTGCGAATCAACGGCTAGATTGACAAGTGTATGTTCATGATGTTTATAAGATGGACCAAGTTTAACGAGTATACCGAGCTAGGTTTAGGCCACTGGGAAATCCTATTACATGGCCTGCTTACAACGGGTCTCGATTCGTACCAAATCCATTCCTGAGACGAGTTACCAAAGGTCGCCCAAGGATGACGCGTTTCTTGAACAAGATGGACACGTGAATGTTACGTGGTCCAAGGTGGTGTAGGCAATGTGGGGCCGAGGGCCACAGCCGTAGTAGATGCCATCAATCAGGAGGTGCAAGTGCCGACAATAATACTCATTAGAGTTATGTATTTTACATTTTATCCAAGTACTTGATGAATCTTTATCCTGCTTACTCTATGACATTTGTGACTTTATGTTTTATCCAAACACTCTATGATATTTGAAACATTGCATTTTGTAAAATCACTCTATGACATTTGTGACTTTATTAAGTACTCTATCACAAACATAGTAATGATACAAACAAAACTTAAATGATACATGGAAAAGTTAAGTGATACACATAACTTGTTAAGTACACAACTACTACTTTCTCATGGACCACTTTATATCTTTCACAAAACTCTTGCACTTCTTGGCAGCCTTTTTGAACACGGATGGTGTGAATCGATTAGCACTACAACGTGGCAGATCAACCCTAAGATTGTAACCTTTGTCTGTCTCATTTGGAGTTCGTGCCTCACCTGTACATAATTTATTAAACAGACCATCTAAACATGAATCTAATAATAGTAATCAACAGCACCTCCAAACATGAATCTAATAATAGCAATCAACATAACCTCTAATTATGAATCTAATAGTAGCAATCAAACAACGAAAAAAGAAAATCTGTACCTGCATCATCACTATGATCAGAATCATCGTCGTCGGATTCTTGATCATCATCCATATCCTCATATCTATCGTCCTCGTCATTTGGTTCATCTACTAGATAGTCATCAGTCTCTTGCTCAATTGCCTTAGTATTTTCTTTAATTAGACCCATTGAAACACGTCGTAGGTTTTGGCTGTTAAGAATTCTTCGACCACCGTCACTCCTACTAGAGTCTCCAGATACTACCCCTCCAGAAGTACCCGAGGAAATGCGGCATGGATGCCTCGCGTCCAAGGAATACCTACCCATTATCATATCAGGCTGATGGCTAGATTGTGATCGGCTTAGATCTACATCCATAAACCCAAATAACTGGCTAAATGAAGCTCCTTCTCCTGTGTTTTGAGTACTCCAATACTGCTGATGTAATGGGTAAGACGGGGTAAACTGTGTTTGAGGTACATATGGAATCGAAGACTGTGGTTGTTCTTCTAGAGGTTGAGGTTGGGGTGGCGGTGACTGTGGCTCATCATTCTCCTACTCTTGGTTGTCATTATCCCTAATTGTTGGATTACCCTCATCATTTTCTTACACCACAAGAGGTGACAAGTGACTGAATTACTCCTTTAATGAAAACAAACCTGACATTCCTGAAGATCATCAAATGACTTCCTAAAGTGAGCAAGACTAAGATACCTACATCGTCTGTCTCCACGGTCCCAGTTATGCCACCTAATATAATTTATTTCATCAACATAATTGGATTCTAAATATGAATTTATGATGTAAGTCGATAATGTCACCTGTTTGCAAGCAAAAAACTATGGGGTTCCCTAGGAACCGGCGCAAGTGTGGTAGACGGAGCCAAGCCCAAGCTAGCAGAAGTGTTAGTGGATCGTCGATTTCCTTGCAGTCAAAACGAGAAGCCCTGCATAACGCTCTGTACATGTGTGCTAGGTATGCCAATCCCCAACTATACTGTCCGATACTGCCAAAATCACGAAGCAAAGGCAGAAACTTCCAATGCACAACTGTCCCAGACTTGTCTCCAAACAAGATCGTACCAAATAACAACATAATGTGGCACTTCACGTACCTCTGAATACTGTTTTCGTCAACGCACTGTAAACGTTCTTTTAAATTCCGAAGCCACGTCAATTTTACACAGCTTCCTCTATAGTCTGACTTTCTCGGTGCAACCCTAAAATGGTGCAAACACTCAGCCTCTAAAGCTTTGTGACTACTTATAGTCACTCCTGTCATTAGAAGACCGTTTGTCGAAAGACCAAGAATCAAAGCCACATCTTCTAGTGTCACAACACATTCACCAACCGGAAGGTGAAATGTGTGTGTGTCTGGGTGCCACCTCTCGACTAGAGCATTTACCAGTGCTTTCTGGCATTGAACTATTTCAATTTGGAAAACATGATAAAAATCAGTGAACCATAAATGCTCCTCCACAGCATGATTGTACCAATTCAGAGACAATAGGTGGTTACATGTCAAATTCTGTAAACTCTACAAAAATATAACAAATTATTAATAAATTAATAATAATTACTAATTCACTACTAAAAGTTAATAATTTCCTAATAATAGTAACTAATTTATTAGACTAATGCTAATTCAACTGTTTATATCCAGAATAAACAAAATTATTAATAATACTAATAATTTAACTCCAAAATATTAATAATTCAACGGTTTCCTAAATTTTCATTCAATTATTATTTAAACATATATTTCTAAATTTTTAAAAATAATAATAATAATTCTAAAATATAAAAAAATTTAAAAAATAAATTTACATAATCAGAATGACAGAGATAATTAATAATATGAAGTTCAAAACGATTAACATCTTTATATTTTTGTTTCTTTGGCATTGTAATTTTTTTTTACTGCAAAAGAAGAAGAAATTAACGTAGTGAAGATGAAGAAAAAGAGAGAAAATAGTGACTGAGTGGTAAGGAAGAAAATGACTTCGAAGGGAGAGAGTGGGCTCAGCAAAAGAACATATTCGTATAAGGGGCACCGCTATTGGGGGGACGCATGCGCGACACGTGGCCTGGAGGACGCAAATCAGATGGTCCGATTTGTGCCACTCTAATCGGATCGTCCGATTACCTATCCTTAAATTGGACTGTTCGATTTTTTTGATCCTGACACCACACTCGCGTATAGCACACATGCACCCCATATCGCCGTCCTACACCATTTCGCGCTCCGTATCAAAATTAAAAAGTGTCAATTGTATATGTGGTCCAACTATATATAAAAATCGAAGTGATTAATTAATTCCACCACATTTGGATTTTCTATTTTTCCCAATATAGTGTATAAAATAAAATAAAAAGGTTTAATTACTCTATTGGTCTCTATAGTTTCGTGAAATTTTTAATTAGGTCTCTATACTTTTTTTCCTTCTAATTGAGTTCTTGCACCAAAATTTTTTTTAATTGAATCTCTACATTTTTTTTATTTGAGTTCCTGTACCAATTTTTTTTTTTAGTTGGATCGCTATACAATTGAGCCAATTACTACTAAGATGGACTTAATTGAAAAAAAATTTGGTGCAAAGACCCAATTAAAAAAAAGTATAAAACCTAATTAAAAATTTTACAAAATTATAAGACCAACAGAATAATTAAACCAAATAAAAACATATAAAATATAAAATAAAAACACACACACGACTATATATATATCTCAATACATATAAAATAAAAACACACACGACTATATGCTTAAAAGGTACAGCAACTTTTATTGGCCACTATTTGTACATACTATCTGTAAAAAGATTATCTGCTTCATATAACCGCTCAAAACACCTGATTAAGCGAAGCAATTATTGTATACGTATAGTATCTATTATCCTCAACTTTGTATACTTTACGTTGATTGATTGGCTTCACAAAATCTTTTGAAAAGTGTATAGTATTACCAGCACTATTGATGTTATTTAATTCAACAAAATTATTTATACGTATACAGATTAAGATATATGGTAGATGGTTACGTTTTACAAACATTTATATAGTGGACTGACTATGACAACAATAAATAGATGATACGTATTTCAAACGTTGATAATATAAAAGTTTAAATATTAGTT
>NC_029790.2:108872627-108883368 GCF_000816755.2 Arachis ipaensis | reverse complement strand
TGATATTTTAATATTTTATTGATATTAAAATATAAATTAATTTTTTAATTATTTTTAAAGTCTTATTTTAATTATATAAAGTATTTAAAATATTTTTTGTTTTAATAAATAATAATATATACTATTTCTAAATTTATTTTAAGAATACATGTTGAATAAGATTGGTCACACTGACACGTGATGGTATTTTGGTATGTTTAAGCGTGTCTAAAAAAGAATTTTTTATTTTTTATTAAGACACGGTTGGATACAACAGACACGTGTGTCAGACGAGTGTCGTGTTCGAAATGTGTCCGACACACGGATACGTTAACTCAGCGAAGTATCTATGCTTCATAATAACTTAATAAAAAGTTATAAATATCTTCCAAACTATTATAGTTAATATAGAGAGATTTCAGAAGTGTCAAATTAGCACTCAGAGATTAAAAGAATGCTAAATTAACACTTAAAAATTAGATAAGTGCCAAATTAGCACTCCTTTAATCTCTTTATGTTGACTACAATAGTTTAAAAAATATTTATAATCTTTTATTAAAACAAAATAAAATAAGAAAAATCTAAGTCTACTAACATAAAGTTCAATTTAATAACTAAATAAACATAAATAAAAATATATAAAATTAAATTAAATATTTTAATATTTAGGAAAATAAACTAATACCAATTAAATAATATTTAAACTTTTTATATTACGAATATTTGAGGCATGTATCAATAAAAGAGTAAAGGAGTAACTAGTTAGTATAATTGGTGATCTAATTTTGTTAATATACGTTTTGTCCTTCTTTAATAAGATTTATGTCTTTGGCTAATTTAACCTTGCAAGAAAAAGCATTATATTATATATATTATGTAATAAACTTTTTAAAGTTTAAATCAAAGAAATAAAGAAATTCTTAGAATATTCTTTTAAGGTGGCCAAATTCCAACGATTTTGGAGACATCCTCAAAAGCCAAAATAGGAGGAGCTTCCTGTTCCTGTTGTCGTCGTCCAATGTTGTCAACTCGAAGGCCATTGAAAACTTTAGACTTAGAGCTGGATGATGATGATGATGCTATTGCTACTCTAGGCCTAAGCCTGAACCTGGGCTTGAGCCTAAACCTGAGCTTGAGCCTGAATGTGAGGAATAGAATTGGAAGCGCAAAAGATGATGAGAGATTCTGTTGATTGAGTTTGGTGTGTGTGGAAGTGGAAGGAAGCAGGTTGAGCTGTGTGCTCTGAGCATGAATTTCTCCATTTTTAGAAAAAATAATAAGCAATGGAAATTATTTAGTTTCGTAAGAGAGAGTAGTGAGTAGCATAATATACAAACCATGTATTGTGGGTTGGAGATGGAGAACTGAACATGAGGTTGCCACCAAAGACCTTGCTTGTGGCTCTCATAAAAGGATCACACCATGTAACCAAATTCTTGGAACATATTTATTTATACAAGTATATAAAAAATAAATTTTTATTATTATTTGAAAAATTATTATCATCTATTGCTCCCAAGTAAAATTTTTTTCTTGTCTTTAATTAAAATATTTAGATTATTATCATTTAGGCTAAGATGGGAACCCAAAAACCCTAAGTCCCTAGCGCGCAATAGCCAAAGCCATTCTTCAGTCTTTACCCTCGTCACTCAGCCTCAACCATTCTCCTTGTCCTTCTCCGTCCAGCCACCGCCTTACTACCGTCGCCGTCGCAACCTCGAAGCCAGCGTCGCAACCTCGAAGCCACTGTCAAAGAATTTTCCAAGAAACTGCTCCTTGAGCTCCACCCCTCCGATTTCGACGTCCTCTTCACTCACCCGATGTTTAGACTTGAGTCCGCACCTAACGGATGGACCGGCCTCTCATACGTCTTCGAGAATGTTCGTATCTTTGACGAGGAACAACGTGTTTCTCGTGGTGAGAATGTCCTCAATGGGTTTGCCAGAGAAGGTTGCAGGATTGGGGAGATGAGTTGTGAGGATCACGACCATTACACCACTAGTTTGCAATTCATTACTCATATTGTTGGAAGGATTCTTGAAAGGTTGATGCTGGAGTCGATGCCGATTAATACGAAAGGGTACAAAAGTTTGTTGGGATTGGTGGAGAACACTGTTGGATATATCTTTGATTTGTATTATGGTTTGTTCATGTTTAATAAGAATTTTTTGGAGGTGTTGGAGAAGCTTGATTTGACGTTTTGGGATCTCAGGAAGTAGCTCATTGCGCGGATGCATCACGTGGTCAGGAATCAGTTGATGAAGAACGGTAAAAGGTTGCAGTAGTTGGATGGAAATAACATCCATGCACTGCTCTGGCGAGCTCATAATAGATCTACATTGTTGCATTCCAGGTATTTGATATTTGGTACTTGAAAAAAATTCTCAGGTCTTTTTGCTACATTGTGTGAATATTTGCGATTGATGTTTTAGAGAGTGCTTGTGTTTGCTGACATTGAGAGCATGCAACTTAATCATTTTGAATTTGGAAGATTTTGTTCTTATGATGGGAAAAATGTTAATACATAATAATGATTAATGAGTAATGATACTAATAATGCATATCCAATGATGTTGCTCTTCTAAGTGGTTTTGCTTCAAACAATTCTAGTCCGTCTGATGAGAACACAAAGCTCAAGATTGCAATAGTTGGTTTTGGAAACTTTGGTCAGTTCCTTGCGAAAACTATAGTTAGTCAAGCTCATGAAGTTTTGGCGTATTCTAGATCAGACTACTCTAATGTGGCTAGGAGTTGGGGGTTTCATATTTCAGTGACGCAGATGATATTTTTAAGCAGCATCCAGAAGTGATCTTACTCTGCATTTTCATCCTTTCTATGGTTAAAGTTCTTAAATCATTACCTTTCCAAAGGTTGAAGAGAACTACATTATTTGCTGATGTACTATCCGTCAAATAGTTTTCTAGAAATCTCTTCCTTCAACACTTGCCTCCTGATTTTGATGTTCTCTGCACACATCCCATATTTGGACCGGAGAGTGGAAAGAATGGCTGCAAAGAACTTCCTCTTGTTTATGACAAAGTTAGAATTAGGAACGAAGAATCAAGAATATTGCGATGTTATGGGTTTTTTGACATTTTTGGCAACTTCGCACAGTTCCTTGCAGCCACATTAGTCAGGCAGGGCCACACTGTCCTCGCCCACTAACGCTCCGACCACTATGCCGCAGCTAGAAAGCTTGGCGTATCGCTCTTCCAAAACTCGACGAACTAAGCAAGGAGCATCCCGAAGTGATCCTCCTTTGCTCCTCCATAATCTAAATCGAGCGCATGCTCATCGCGCTCCCTCTCCAACGCCTCAAGTGCAACACTCTCTTTGTTAATGTCCTCTCCGTCAAAGAATTCCCCAAGAAGCTCCTTCTTGAGCTCCTCCCCTCTGATTTTGACATCCTCTGCACTAACCCGATGTTTAGACCTGAGTCTGCACTTGACGGATGGACCGGCCTCCCCTTCGTGTTCGAGAAGGTTCGTACCCTCAACGAAGAGCACAGTGTTTCTCGTCGTGAGAAGTTTTGCAATGCGTTTGCCAGAGAAGGTTACTGCATGGTGGAGATGAATTGCGAGGATCACAACCTTTACGCCACCAGTTCGAAGTTCATTACTCATACCGTTGGAAGGATTCTTCAAGGGTTGAAGCTGGAGTTGACGCCGATTAATACGAACTTCCTTCCGCTCCATCACGCAACCATCGTTTGAACTTCCTTCCCTCTACCTCTGTCGCGCAGCCGTTGTCTCGCCGGCGCCAGCTCTCTAAACTCTGTCGCAACCGCTTAAGCCGAAACACAAATTAAATGACGTCATCTAGATCAATTTTCAGAAAACCGGCCACAGGTAACCAGTCAGAACCACCGCCGAAGCAATCATGCTTTGCATTGCAACCTTCAATCCTTCAGCCCCAATTCAATCACTCTACAGATTACACTGTCTGCCGTATCCTCAACTGTCACTCTCTCCTCCCATCCACATTCTCACTACTGTACAAATCGAATCACTATTGATCTTCCTCCACCTACAAACCACTCTGAGTGCATGCCATCGACGTCGCTCAGCACTTTGACTACAAGAACTAAGGAGTTCACTATCTCCAGTGCCTCAAGATTGTAATTGTCGTCTTCGGCAACTTCAGCCAGTTCCTTGTCGCCACATTAGTCTGCCAAGGCCACACCTCCTCGCTCACTCCCGATCCGACCACTTCGTTGCAGCCAGAAAACTTGGTGTATCGTTCTTCTAAAATCGTGACGACTTATAGGAGGAGCATCCCGAAGTGATCCTCCTTTCTCCTCCATAATCTTAAAGGAGCTTGTGGATCATGATCGTTATGCCCCCGGTTTGCATTTTATTACTTATACTGTTGGAAGGATTCTCGAAGGGTTGATACTGGAGTCGACGCCGATTAATCCGAACTTCCTTTCCCTCCATTGTACAACCACCGTTCAAACTTCAAAACCACCATTTTGAAATTCGTCGCGCAGCCACTGTTCTGTCAGCGCCAGCTCCCTCAACTCTGTCGCAACCTCCTGAGCCTAAACACAAACCAAACGCCGTCGTCCAGATCAATTTTCAGTAAATCAGCCACGGCTAATGTAACAACCGCCCTTCACCCTTTTCTAGAAAATTCAATTTGAAATTTGAAAACCAGTTAGAAGATAAGCTTAGAATTTTAAATTACGGATAGGAATCTAACAACTACCCTTCTTTGGAATTTAAAATACACTAATCACACCTACCACCAGAAGTATATAAATAGGGGTACACCAATAGGTAGTAGATCACCCTTCTCAAACACTAATCCTCCCCCTTCTCTTTCTACAAAAATATTCTGTGTACACAAGAGTCAACCTCATAGTCAATAAAGAGGCATTAGAAAAAAAATAGGAAATTATATTTTGTTACTTTTATGCTTGGCATGCGTTATGCTCTATTTTGTTATTATTTACCATCTATATTGTTCTTATCCTATTATCAAGGTTGTGTGTCTTATGGCATTATTCTCTTTTTCCTTTTCTTTACACACATACATCATGTTTGTCATCAAAGTTTCTTCTATACGCAAACCCATAATTGTTTAAAGCTTTTTTTTATCAAGAGTACATGCATATTTTCTGTGTTTTGTGATGAATGTTATTCCTATACTTGTTACTGCCATCTTACAAGCCTTTTAAGCCAAAAGTACATGCCTTTCCATAAACTTACTTCGATTATTTAATATGCTTTATTCTCGTTATGTGCCTTAAAAATATGATGCTACACTGTCCAAACTTATGCCATTATATTATTATTATTTCTTTAATTAAGGAGTACATGACTATCTTGTGCCATTATCATCATTATGGTATCATTACTTTACATGTCCTTTTGTCGTTTTATCTTCTTGAATGATTCTCTTCTTATGTATGTCTAAATAACATTGTCTGTAAATTGAACTGAGGGAACGATCTTTCGGTAAGGGAAGGTGACCCCCAAACACAACATATTGATATGACCCCTTGGTAAGGGAGGGTGATTGATCGAGATGATTCTTCGGTAAGGGAAGGTGATCGCTAAAACTTTCGGGAGAAGAACCTTCGGAAAGGAAAGGAAACTCCCACCTTTTATACTAGCTTGAGCTCAATGCCTTCCATAAAAGCTATAAGTTAAGAAAAGGAAAGTTTGATTGTGTTCTTATTTTTAAAGTGTATCCAGTAAGTTATGATTATGTTGATCATCCATTCCTTTGTTGGGCTTATCTATGTTGATTATTTTATTATTTTCTTTTATATATGCATACCATGCCATATTTTTAAAATCCCGCAAGTGAGATGGGGATAGATATGGAGGTGTCCACATAGCACTCTTACTAAGATCTTTTAAGTTCTCACCCCTTCTTTTTCCCATAGTATCTCCAGAGGAGCATGACACAGTGGATAGAGATGACGCAGCGCCCCCGAAAGTGAATTCTGAGTATGATCCCTCAAAGCACGCATGGGTAATTACAAACACTACTTCTGTGCTCCAAACTATCTACTTAGGTCAAGATTTCGTAGGAGAAGACCCCCAGCTTCCTGTCTTAACTTTCCTAGATACGAACACTTCAGCACCCAAGAAATGGTCACCCGAGGTGGTCTACCTCGAATCAAATTCTAAGACAGGAGAAGAGGAGTCCAACAGTCCTAGCCAGGAGGAGGACCCAGTGGAGGAGGACCCAGAGTAGTAATTGACCTTTTGCAGAAGTCCAAAGGTGGAGTACGTGCCTTATTCTCCTACTTCAGCACCCCGTCAGATCTTAGTTCACCCACACAACGGAATCGGATCTTCATCTCACAAAAAAGTATTGGAAGAGGATTGTTGGTTCCCCGATTCATGGAAGACTGAAGGGTCCTGACATAAGATAGAATATGACATAAGGATGGGAGTTTCTTCGATGAAATTAGTTAGGATGCGTTGGATTTTTTGTCATAGCAATTTTTAGGCATTTCTTTTTTATTAGAAACCGTACCAATGGGAATTTTGTTGTTATTTTATTTGCTCGAACTTACTTGTGTGTGTTCAATTTTGTCTTTTAATTGCTTATTGATTTTATCCAAAACTTCATGCATATTTCTCTTCTTCCTTGCATAACGATTGGGTTAATTTGCTTCCTAAAAGAGTGACACCCTATCTAAAAGCCTTCAAGGATAGGATTTAAGTTAGGGTGTTATAGCTAACCATTCAGAACTACCGCCAAAATAACTATGCTCTCCATTGCAACCCTCAACCCTTCAACCGCACTTAATCACTCCCCAGATTAACTGTCCTCCATACCCTCAACTGTCACTCTCTCCTCCCATCCACAATCTTACTACCGTCTAAATTAAATGCCTATTGTTCTTCCTCCACCTACAGACCCCTCCGTGTTCATACCATCATCTACCAAGGCCACACTATCCTTGCCCACTCCCGCTCCGACCATTTCACCGCAGCCAGGAAGTTTGGCGTATCGTTCTTTCGAAACCCCGATGACCTATGCGAGGATCATCCCGAACTGATCCTCCTCTGCTCCTCCATAATCTCAACCAAGCGCGTGCTCATCACGCTCCCTCTCCAGCGCCTCAAGTGCAGTACTCTCTTTGTTGACGTCCTCTCCGCCAAAGAATTCCCCAAGAAACTCCTACTTGAGCTCTTTTCCTCTGATTTCAATGTCCTCTGCACTCACCCAATGTTTAGACCTGAGTCTGCACCTGACGGATAGACCAGCCTCCCTTTCGTCTTCAAGAAGGTTCGTATCTTCGATGAGTAGTACTGTGTTTCTTGCTGTGAGAAGTTCCTCAATGCATTTGCCAAAGAAGGTTGTAGGATGGTGGAGATGAGTTGCTAGGATCAGGACCGTTATGCCGCCAGTTTGAAGTTCAATATTAATGCCGTTGGAAGGATTCTTGAAGGGTTGATACTGGAGTCGACACCGATTAATACTAACTTCCTTCACGTCCATCACGCATTCACCGTTCGAACTTCGAAGCCATTGTCCTGAACTCCATCGCAACCTCCTGCCTCCAACACGTAGCCAATGTCCCACCAGCGTTAGCTCCCTGAACTCTGTCGCAACCTCCAGAGCCTAATCACAATCCAAACGACATCATCCAGATCAATTTTTCAGAAAATCAGCCACGACTAACCAGTCAGAACCGCCGCCGGAACAACCATGCTCTGCATTGACACCTTCAACCCTTCAACCCCATTCAATCACTCCCCAGATTACACTGTCCACCGTATCCTCAACCGTGACTCTCTCCTCTTATTCACATTCTCACTACCATCCAAATTGAATCGCTATTGCTCTTCCTCCACTTAAAAAAACTCTGCATGCGCGCCATTGAAGCCACTTAGCTCTTTGACTACAAGTCAAAGCTCGCCAAGGAATTCACTATCTCCCAGCACCTCAAGATCACAATTTTCGGCTTCGACAACTTCGGCCAGTTCTTTGCAACCACATTAGTCTGCCAGGGCCACACCGTCCTTGTCCACTCCCACTCTGACCACTCCGTCAGAGCTAGAAATCTTGGTGTATATCCAAAACCCCCATGACCTAAGCGAAGAGCATCTCGAAGTGATCCTCCTCTAGTTCTCCATAATCTAAACCGAGCGCGTGCTCATCACGCTCCCTCTCTAGTGCTTTAAGCACAACACTCTCTTCGTTGACGTCCTCTCTGTCAAAGAATTCCCCAAGAAGCTCCACCTTGAGCTCCTCTCCTCTGATTTCGATGTCCTCTGCACTCATCCGATGTTCGAACCACAGTCCGCACTTGACGGATGGACCAGCCTCCCCTTCATCTTCGAGAAGGTTTGTATCCTCTACGAGGAGCACTGTGTTTCTCGTTGTGAGAAGTTCCTCAATGCATTTTTCAGAGAAGGTTACAAGATGGTGGAGATGAGTTGCGAGGATCACGACCATTATGCCGCCGATTCGCAGTTCATTACTCATACTGTTGGCAGGATTCTTGAAGGGTTGATGTTGGAGTCGATGTTGATTATTACAAACTTCTTTCTCCTCGATCGCACAACCACCGTTCGAACTTCGAAGCCACTGTCCTGAACTCCGTTGTGTAGCCACTGTTCCGTGGTTGCAGAATTTTACAAACCACAACTTACCGACAAGTGCACCGGGTTGTACCAAGTAATAACTCACTGTGAGTGATTGTCGATCCCACAAAGATTAACGGACTAAGCAAACAGTGGTTTATTAGCTATTCTAATTAACAAGTAATTTTTTAATTAATTTCAAAAAGATTAAAATATTTTTTTAGGATTCGAGTTGTTTGATTTTTAAAAGATTAAGAATTAATATTTGGAATTAAAAAAGATAAAATATCCCTTTTAAATATTTATTTTAAAATTCTAAAATATTCATTTAAAGGTTAATTAATGTAATAATATCGATTCATACAGATACAGAAGAAAAGGTTCTCCATTGAATCAAACGCTATACCTACGAGATAGGGATAGAGAAAGGGGAAAGAAAAAATCGAAGATTTCACACATTACTTTTGATAGAAAAATTAATCTGATTTATTTTGTACCTTTCGCTCAATAAAAAAATAGGTCAGATTTTACAGGATCAAACTTGTGGGACTTAAGGAACAAAATTACTCTTTTAGAATTAATGTTGTTTAAATTATTAAAATATCATGTTTAAGATTAATTTTGGAAACACCAAAATCTCTTTTTAAGATTAATGTTATTTAATAAAAATTAAAATGTTAAAATTTAAATTTAATTTTAATGATTAAAATACACACTTTTTGGTAATTTTAAAATGATAAAAAAATAATCTAGCTCTGTTTCTTCCCTCTTATAATTAGGAGTGGAAAAGCAGGTCGGCCCGTCCTAATCCGCCCCGTTCCGCCGCCCGCCCTGCCAACTAAGATGGGTTACCCGCCTCATTTTATGGCGGATTGGCGGGTCGGCGAGCTAGCCCACTTGACTCTTTTTTTTTAAATAAAATTTATTAAAATTAACCAAAAAATAATAATTAAAAAATTAAATACAGATAAAAAATAGTCAAATTATAATATAAATTTTTTTACTAACTCTTTTTTTTATTTTAAACTTTAATAAAATTGTTCAAAATAATATTTGTCAATAGAACCATCTTTATTTTAAAAAATAAATCACATAATTTGAGCAAATATACGAAACTGTAAAATAAAATAAATAATGTTAAAAAGTAAAAGAAGAATAAAAACAAAACAAAAGTGTTTGAAAATTCTATAATTATTAATTTTATAATAGTAATCACTCTTTTATTTAATTAAAAAAAACTCTCTAGCCCGGCCTTCCCCGCCAAAACTTGCCAATTTGGCGGTGTGAATTTGGCGGATTTTTTTAATTTGGCGGGCTCTAAATCCTAATCCGACCCGCATTTTTAGCGGGTTTAGCGGGTCGGCCCGACGGGTTCAAACCATTTTGCCACCCCTACTTATAATCATTAGTAAAAAATAATTTAGTTGAATTTTAAAAGACAAAACTAAAAAAAAATTATAAATTAAAACAAAAAATAAAATAAAAAATAAGAGCAAAATAAAGAACTCTTTAATAGAAAAAGAGAAGTAACTCAAATAAAAAAAAAGTAAAAAAAATAGATATTTACCATGACCGAAAAACATAAAACATAATTAAAATCCAATACATACAATTCCAATCACACATGTTCTGAAGATGGTAGCAATCCAACAAATTACAACAAAAATTAAAATTATGGCTTTTACCTTTTACATAAAAAATAGGACAAATTATTGAAATAAAATAATTGGACTTTAAATTTATCATATTATAACTTTCTGAAATAATAGACATATTTGTAATTTTTTTATTCTATATAAATCGTTGTAGGTGTAACTGTTTCTAACTTCAACGTAATCTGCTACAGGATAGAACGAATTACTTAGAAGGTGTAGCGGTTTCTGAAAGAACGCAATCATACATAAAATGCTGTTATGTATAGCGGTTTATGAAGAAACATTGGGTAGCTTAATCCTTGGCACCCTATAGCAGTTTATGTATACGTACATTATTGCTATCCAAATCTCTCGGATAGATCAAGGTGGAATGGTTAGAAGGGTCTTAAATTAATCTGTTTTTTAAAAAAATTCTAAAATAATGTAAAATTTAACAATTAGACTTGTATCAATATTTTTTGGCAAGATTTAAGATAGTTATAATATAATTAACATTTGACCGCTGAAATAATAATATGATTATTTATCAAAAAAAAAAAATTATTAAACTAAGAA
>NC_029790.2:108864726-108871833 GCF_000816755.2 Arachis ipaensis | reverse complement strand
GCATTATTTTACCTTCTTTTGATTTTTTGGAAGAAGGTGATTATGTACAAAAGACACCCCACAAGCCATAAAAATGCTCATGTGGAACGGTCGGAGTTTAGAAAAATTCTTGATAATTCACATGATACAAGAGATTAGAAAATCTCACTCTCCTGATATGATTTTTCCTTGCGAAACGAAAAACCAAACCTCATTTGTGGTGAGAAAGTTAAAGGAATGTGGCTATGATTATGTGTATTGTATAGAATGTAGAGGATTAGTTGATGGACTAGCCTTAGCATGAAAAGATAGTACTGATGTGAAAGTAAAAAGTAGCAGTGAGTTTTATATTCAGTTTACAGTATTATATCAAGAAAAATAGATTATGTGAAAAGTCCATTGAAATGAATTTATTTTTTAATCTCCTTAAAATTCAATTTAATTCCGCCATTCAGAAACAAATTCAATTGTATGGCTCATTTTTTTGGATATGAGAAGCATGTGTGTGTTGTGAGTTATTATGGAAAATGCATGTGTTAGACATGGATGTGGGACAGCTTTTCTTGAAACAAAGGATGAAAAAATCGGACCATGCGATTTCTTTGTAAAAAAAATTAAGCCCACTAATCGGACGATCCGATTTGTATGGGAGGAAAATTTTGAATTTTGGCGAAGGTAATCGGACCGTCCGATTTCCATATAGATTTATTTTTTATTTCGAGAAAATCAAATCGGACCGTTCGATTTGATTATTATATGTGTTATTTCGTATGAAGTAAAAAAATTTGATAGTGAAGTTTATATTCATATGAGTGAGAAAAATGGATGATAGAGTCCTACTAAAATTATATTATTTCAATTAGATTTTGTTACAAACATATGAAGGAGTAAAATTTTTTTGTAAAAATCCGTTAGATATTATTATTCCATTCACAATCTCATTCGAAGTACTAAAATGTGTGATTTGTGAGAATATAGGTTCTGCAGTGTCAAGAAAAATATCATGTATTTTATACAGATATCCTATACCGGTATTTGGTGGATTCGTTCAATTTCAAACGAAATTTGTAACTAATGAAGCGAGTATATAAGAGATGTTTTCAATGTACATTGAAAGTCGCACTCAGATATCGTTCATTGAGTTGTATATTGAGTTCGAACAATCTAAAGCCGACCGAAATATTGAACGGAAAGATTACAATAGTGACAGTGAAGAAGAGTTTGAAAGCAATTACAAAGTTGTTGGTCTAGACAGAGACGAAGATCAAGGTGACGGCAGTTTAGATCCAAATATGACAGACGTGGCAAATGCACTCGCAAACGAACATCTGTTTGAGGAGCCATCTTTCATGCGAGCTTTGGATTTCAAAGCCATGCATGCTTCGGAGTTTCCAGAATATATGAATGCAGGTACGTAATTGTCTATATTTATACGAAGGATTAGAATTTTGTAATAATTTATATTGATCGACGGACCAAATTGTTACGTGATATGTGAAAATATACTTAATTAGCATTTGTTTATGTGTTTATTTAGTTAAATTTAAGATAATAATCTTTTTAGTTAGTTATTGATTTAGTTAAATATTAATTAGTATTTATTTATGTGTTTATGTATTTATGTTTTTATTTTGTTAAAATTGAGATAATAACATGATGTAAAGTTAATTTATATTAATAATGAAGTCGGTGCCATTGACATTTTATTCCAAGTGTACACAGTATGGGTCAGGTTGTGATTGGTTGATCAAGGTTAGCATGATCAGCAGAAAGTATAGCATGATCAGCAGAAAGTATTGTTGGGTTATAAGGAGGTATATTGGTAATCACACTTGTACCAGAGCCACCATTTCTTAGGATTATTCAAAACTGGATTCGAGCACAATTGCAGAAGTAATAAAGCTGTTGGTTGAGGCTGACCCCTCTAGAAAGGTGAAATCAGTTATTGCGGAAGTGCAATCGAAGTTCAATTACACTGGCAGCTATCGAAAAGCATGGTTGGCTAACCAAAAGTTAGTGGAAAAAATATTTGGAGGTTGGAAAGCATCGTATGAAGCTTTGCCCATATGGTTTGTGGCCATGTGTCATAAGGAGTCATCAGCAGTCGCCCATTTCGAGACTATGCTTGCATATCAAGGCGATGACTTGGTAACTGATATCCAAGTATTGCATCAAGTCTTCTAGAGTTATTACCCCTACATTAGAGAATTCAAACATTATAAACCAGTTGTCTAGGTGGATAAGACTCACTTGTATGAAAAGTATAAGGGTTGTCTATTGGTTGCTGTGTCACAAGATGGTAATAATAATATCATCCCAATTGCATTTGCTATTGTGGAGGAAGAGACTTCTGATGCGCGACACTTTTTTCTTAGTAACATGCGACAACATGTGGGGACTCGGGATGGTGTGGGACTGATCTCTGACCGACACGAATCCATCAATGCAGCTGTGCCCCGTAGTAATGGAGCTTGGTCGCCTCCTAGAGCTTTCCAAATATTTTGCATCAGGCATATAGAGTCGAATTTTCTGAGAAAGTTCAAGGCACTGTACCTGCAAAAACTTGTCGTCAATATAGGTAACATTGAGTAATTCAAAGTTCATTATTAACAGAGTTACCTTTAAACAATGTTTTCCATCTATTTTTTTCTTTTTTTCTCTTATTGCGTAGGATATTCGAGGACTGTTGGCAAGTACGAATTAGCATTTACGAGAACGAGGCGAGACTTACACTAACTGGTTAAACCGAATTCTCCGCAGACAGTATGCATTGACATTCGACTGTGGTTACTGATGGGGTCACATGACCACAAACCTAGTGGAATGCATCAACTCAGTCTTGAAGAGTGCAAGCAATCTCTCTATCACTGCACTTGTCAAAGCAACATTCTATAGGATTAATAAGTTGTTCACCCAAAAAAGAGTCGAGGCGGAGAATCGGATTAATGCTGGACATGTTTTTTCTGAGCTTGTGACCTCCAAATTGCATGCAAATCAACTTGCATCAAGAAACATCCAGGTTAATTGATTCGACAGGCAGAATGAGGTCTTTAAAGTGCGTGAGATGCCAAGTGGAATGGAGTACGCCGTCGACAACGATGTGAATGTGGTGAGTTCCAGGTGGACCGAATTCCATGTCGACATGTGTTTGTATGTTGTGCAAATCAACGACTAGATTGGCAAGTGTATGTTCATGATGTTTATAAGAGGGACCAAGTTGGACGGGTATACCGAGCTAGGTTTAAGCCACTAGGGAATCATACTACATGGCCTGCTTACAACGGGTCTCGATTCGTACCAAATTTGTTCCTGAGACAAGTTACCAAAGGTCGTCCAAGGATGACGCGTTTCTTGAACAAGATGGACACACAAATGTTATGTGGTCCTAGGCGGTGTAGGCAATGTGGGGCCGAGGCCCACAGCCATAGTAGATGCCGTCAATCAGGAGGTTCAAGTGCCGACAATAATGCTCAGTAAAGTTATGTATTTTGCATTTTATCCAAGTATTCAATGAATCTTTATCCTGCTTACTCTATGACATTTGTGACTTTATGTTTTATCGAAACACTCTATGATATTTGAAACATTGCATTTTGTAAAATAACTCTATGACATTTGCGACTTTATCAAGTATTCTATCACAAACATAGTAATGATTCAAACAAAACTTAAATGATACATGAAAAAGTTAAGTGATACACGTAACTTGTTAAGTACACAACTACTACTTTCTCATAGACCACTTTACATCTTTCACATAACTCCTGCGTTTCTTGGTGGCCTTCTTGAACAAGGATGGGGTGCATCGATTAGTGCTACGACGTGGCGGATCAACCCTAAGATTGTAGCCTTTGCCTGTCTCATCTGAAGTTCGTGCCTCACCTGTACATAATTTAATTAAACAGACCATCCAAACATGAATCTAATAATAGTAATCAACAGCACCTCCAAACATGAATCTAACATAATCAATCAACAGCACCTCTAAACATGAATCTAATAGTAGAAATCAACAGAACCTCTAATTATGAATCTAATATAAGTAATTAAACAACGAAAAAGAAAACCTGTACCTGGACCTGCATCATCACCATGATCAGAATCATCGTCGTCGGATTCTTGATCATCATCCATATCCTCATATCTGTCCTCCTTGTCATCTAGTTCATCTACTAGATAGTCATCAGTCTCTTGCTCAATTGTCTTAGTATTTTCTTCAATTAGACCCATTGAAACACGCCGTGGGTTTTGGCTGTTAAGAATTCCTCGATCACCGTCACTCCTACTAGAGTCTCCAGATACTACCCCTCCAGAAGTACTCAAGGAAATGCAGCATGGATGCCTCGCATCCAAGGAATACCTACCCATCATCATATCAGGCTGATGGCTAGATTGTGATCAGCTTGGATCTACAGCCATGAACCCAAGTAACTGGATAAATAAAGCTCCTTCTCCTGTGTTTTGAGTACTCCAATACGGCTGATGTAATGGGTATGACGGGGTAAATTGTGTTTGAGGTACATATGGAATCGAGGACTATGGTTGTTCTTCTAGAGGTTGAGATTGGAGTGGCAGTGACTGTGGCTCATCATTCTCCTGCTCTTGGTTGTCATCATCCCTAACTGGATTTAGCCTCATCATTCTCTTGCACCACAAGATCCGATAAGTTCATGTGGTTGCCATATTTTGTATGGTACCAATGCATGTAAATCTCTAAGGGATGCTATGGAGGCACGGGAATCTCAGTAAGAATGTGATTATACTTGTTTGTCCACTGTATCACCCAAAATGAATGAGTCGTGATTGTGGCCCAGTCAAGATTCTTAGGACTAGTCAGGACTTCCCCGTGTGTCTTATCCAGACTCCGTTCCTGATGAGGAACTCCCTAAATGAAACCAAACTATCGCCTAAACCAATCAGTTGCATGCCACTCAATGCATTCAAATGATACCAATGGCACCGTAGCGCTCCACACAACTGAGTCAATGTAGACTTCTACAGTAATTAAGTCTGGCTCAATGCGATCAACACCATAGGCCTGCACACAAACTGCACTTCATCCCACACAAACTGCACACAATAAAAGAAACAAATGATTACAAGCCAAATAATAAGTACACTAAAATAAAAACAAATACTCCTTTAATAAAAACAAACCTGACCTTCCTGAAGATCATCAAATGACTTCCTAACGTTTGCAAGACTAAGATATCTATAGCGTCTGTCTCCACGCTCCCAGTTACGCCACCTAATATAATTTATTAATGCAATTGGATTCTAAATATGAATTTACGATGTAAGTCGATATTGTTACCTGTTTGTAGCAAAAAATTGTGGGGTTCTCTAGGAAATAGCACAAGATGTGGTAGACGGAGCCAAGCCCAAGCTAGCAAAAGAGTTAGTGGACCGTCGATTTTCTTGCAATAAAAACGAGAAGCCCTGCATAACACCTTGTATAGGTGCGCTAGGCATGCCGATCCCCAACTATACTGTCTGATACTACCAAAATCACGAAGCAATGGCAGAAACTTCCAGTGCACAGCTACCTCAAACTTGTCTCCAAACAAGATCGTACCAAATAACAACATAATTATGTTAATATACGTTTGTCCTTCTTTAATAAGATTTATGTCTTTGGCTAATTTAACCTAGCAAGAAAAAGCATTATATTATAGGAAACATTTCAAGTGTACCGGGAGTACCGGTGTTCTAGTTGTTTTAACCGTTGATCTGAATTATAAAAAATATATATAATATATATTAATTGAAATTAATGGTTAAAACAATTGGTACACCGGTACTCCCCGGTGCACTTGAAATGTTTCCTATATTATATATCTTGTGTAATAAACTTTTTAAAGTTTAAATCAAAGAAATCAAGAAATCCTCAGAATATTCTTTCAAGGTGGCCAAATTCCAACGATTTTGGAGACATCGTCGGAAGCCAAAACAGGAGGAGCTTCTTGTTCATGTTGCCGTCGTCCACTGTTGTCAACTCGAAGGCCATTGAAAACTTTGGACTTAGATGTGGATGATGATGATGATGCTACTACTAATCTGGGCCTAGGCTTGAGCCTGACCTGAGCCTGAGAGTTGGGCTTGAAAGTGAGGGATAGAATTGGAAGCACAGAAGATGATGAGAGGTTCTACTGATTGAGTTTGGTGTGTGTGGAAGTGGAAAGAAGCAGGTTGAGCTATATGCTCTGAGCATGAATTTCTCCATTTTTAGAAAAATAATAAGTAATAGAAATTATTTAATTTCGTAGGAGTGAGTAGCATAATACACAAACCATGTATTGTGGGTTGGAAATGGAAAACTGAACATGAGGTTGCCACCAAGGACCTTGCTTGTGGCTTGATGAGCGGATAATTTATACGCTTTTTGGCATTGTTTTTAGTATGTTTTTAGTAGGATCTAGTTACTTTTAGGGATGTTTTCATTAGTTTTTATGTTAAATTCACATTTCTGGACTTTACTATGAGTTTGTGTATTTTTCTGTGATTTCAGGTATTTTTTGGCTGAAATTGAGGGACTTGAGCAAAAATCAGATTCAGAGGTTGAAGAAGGACTGCTGATGCTGTTGGATTCTGACCTCCCCGCACTCAAAATGGATTTTCTGGAGCTACAAAACTCAAAATGGTGCGCTTCCAATTGCGTTGGAAAGTAGACATCCAGGGCTTTCCAGCAATATATAATAGTCCATACTTTGCCCGAGTTTAGATGACGCAAACTGGCGTTCAACGCCAGCTCTCTGCCCAATTCTGGCGCCCAGCGCCAGAAACAAGTTGCAAAATGGAGTTCAACGCCCAAAATGGCACAAAAGCTGGCGTTCAACTCCAAGAATGACCTCTCCACGTGTAGACTTTAAGCTCAGCCCAAGCACACACCAAGTGGGCCCCGGAAGTGGATTTATGCATCAATTACTTACTTCTGTAAACCCTAGTAGCTAGTTTATTATAAATAGGACCTTTTACTATTGTATTAGATATCTTTGATTAGTTATATGCTATCTTAGATCACGTTTGAGGGCTGGCTTCTCGGCCATGCCTGAACCTTTCACTTATGTATTTTCAACGGTAAAGTTTCTACACTCCATAGATTAAGGTGTGGAGCTCTGCTGTTCCTCA
>NC_029790.2:108856114-108864685 GCF_000816755.2 Arachis ipaensis | reverse complement strand
AAAACTCCATAATCAATTATTATCCGCCTGACTGAGATTTACAAGGTGACCATAGCTTGCTTCATACCAACAATCTCCGTGGGATTGACCCTTACTCACGTAAGGTTTATTACTTAGACGACCCAGTGCACTTGCTGGTTAGTTGTATTGAAGTTGTGACAAATTATGAATTGAGATTAGAGCACCAAGTTTTTGGAGCCATTACCAGAGATCACAATTTCGTACACCATGGCTCTCATAAAAGGATCACACCATGTAACCAAATTCTTGGAACATATTTATTTATACAACTATATAAAAATTAAATTTTTATTATTATTTGAAAAATTATTATCATCTATTGCTCCCAAGTAAAATTTTTTTCTTGTCTTTAATTAAAATATTTAGATTATTATGATATAGGCTCAGATGGGAACCCACGAACCCTAAGTCCCTAACGCGCAGTAGCCAAAGAATTCTTCAGTCTTCACCCTCGTCACTTGGTGCGAAATTTATAACCACAAACTAACTGGCAAGTGCACCGGGTCGTACCAAGTAGTACCTCAAGTGAATGAGGGTCGATCCCACGAAGATTGATGGATCAAGCAACAATGGTTAATTGATTGGCTTAGTTAGACAAACAGAAAGTGGTGTTTGAGAGTTCAATTGCATTAAACAGTAAATTCAGGAAATCAGAAAGCAAACAGTAAACAAGTTGGGAATGATATATGGAGAAACAGTTAAGGCTTCAGAGATATCTATTTTTCGGATTGACTTTTTTTACTAACTAATTTAATCATGCAAGATTCAATTCATGGCAAACTATATATGACTATGCCCTAATTCCTTATACCTTCTTAATCTACTCTAACTTTCATCAACCGCCAATTCCTTGGTCACTTAATTCCAATTAGAGGGTGAAGTTCAATTCTAGTTTATATGCCACAGAAACTCTAATTACAAAAATATAAAAGGATTATATGTCACGTATCCCGTTAAGTCCAGATAATTAGAAATTTAGGAGAATATATTTTCAAACTGTTGTTCAAGTAAAGAGCTTTTCCAAGTTATACAAGAACTCAATTAGAACAAGGGTCATACTTCCGTTCCACCCAAATTCATAAAATAAAGAACAAAAATAATTCATGAATTATAAATCAGTACATGAATTAAAATAGAAAAAATAATAGTATCAATCCATCCAATAGACAGAGCTCCTAACCTTATCAGTGGGGGGTTTAGTTGCTCATGGTTCAGAGAGAAAAACTAGGATTCTGGTAAATTGTAAATTGCAGAATGAGGTAGAAGAGAAGAGAGGCCGAAGAACTGATTCTTTTTCCTTTTACATCTAATTCTAATTAATGTAAAATATATTTTCTAAAACTAAAATAATATCTTTTCCTAATTGTAAATAAAATAAAAGTTGAATCAAAATTAATTTGATTGATCCGTGCAGGGCTTGAAGAGTGTGGGGACCATTGGATTCATTAAGCTCCACGCTGAACTTGGCTTTTTCCAAGTTCAATGTGGAAAAGGCAGCAAGTGCTTCAGCGTGTTCCTTTGAATCCTCCCAAGTTCAGCGTTGAGAAGGCAGCAAGTTCTTCCTTGGAAGTTCTCCAATCCATGCTGAACTTGGCAGGAACCAAGTTCAACATGGAGGATGCAGAGGTTGCTGGAGAAGAAATGTGAACTATTATATATCGTTGGAAAGTTCTGAAAGTTAACTTTCTAATGTCACTAGAATCACGTCAATTAGACCTCTGTAGCTCAAGTTATTCCAGTTTGAGTGCAAGGAGGTCAGGATTGACAGCATCATTCGCTTTCTCCCTTTTCTGCTACAAAACTCCGTCAAATCCCTCTGGATGCTACCTGAAATAAATAGAATTGTGCGCAACTCAAAGTAGCATCCATAGTAGCTAAAAGATATTTAAATTTTAATTTAACTTAGCAATTCAAGTGCAAATTCACAAGGAAAAGATAGATAAGATGCTCACGCATCACAACACCAAACTTGAATTGTTGCTTGTCCTCAAGCAACCAAAATACGTGCATGATTAAGACCTGAATTTTCATGAGAAGTGAGAGTTTAGTCATGCTCAAGTCTATTCTTAAAATGGGATTTATTCATTGTAACTCTGAACAGTTTTGGCATCTCACTCTCCTTTGAATCAGAGGAATGTCAGTGTCATTCGGAATTAGAATCCGGATCATATTATGAATTCTTTGATCTTTATACTCCAGTTTAATCATTGAACACAACAAAATTTACTTTAATTCTCTTTTCTTTGGTGCTTTGCACCTTGAGCCTAGCCGTGACTTTAAATGTTTTGTCTCAAGCTTTACTTGACACAGAAACACCACAAGCACTTGACTGGGGAACTATTTTTAAATTTTTATTTTTCTTTCAGTTACTCCCAGACAGTGTTGCTCAAAGCCTTTGGCATATTCTGTTGAATGCAATTGGTTGCCACTCTAAATACTCTTTCTCAAAGGTTACTTGAAACAAGAATATCACAAGCATATGACTAGGAAAATAACTCTTTGAGCTTTTGATTATTTCAGACCCCCTAGTCATTGATACTCAGAGCCTTGCACCTTGCTTTTATGCTTATTTTGCTGTCTCTTTTGCTTCAAGGATTAAATTTTTTGTTTATTTCAGAGAAGTCATAATAATTCTCTAAATCCCTCTTCCTCATACATTAACATCCCTTGATTCAAATTCAAATATGCACTATTTATGTCATTCATTCAGGCAAATAGTACCACCACATTTAAGTAAATAAGGTTAATCTTAAATATAAATTCACTCTTTTCATGCATTATATCATTTCTTTCTTTTCTTTTGATTTTCAAGCTCAGTGAGCAATACATGAGACACTCTTTTTCAGCATAAAAAGAAATCAAATAATAAAATAGACAGTAAATTAAACTAAAACCTAGGAATTGAAATAACAATTGATCATGCAGTAACAAAAATAGCAGAATACAGGAATATAACATAATACGAACAGGAGGAAATATAGAATGAAAGGAACTTAACCACCTCAGTTATCCTAGTGGCCATCTCATTCTTATGGCTGTACTCCTCCGTGGAAATGATTCGCCTCCTTTTGATGTCATTAAAATAAACAAAAAATCCACAAGCGAAGCGACAACACCAAACTTAAAAGTTTGCTTGTCCTCAAGCAAAGAAGAACTGAAAACAGAGAGGGACATAAAAAGACAGACGGAGGAGTAAAAACAAATATTAGTATAAGAAAATAGAATAATAAAAGGACAAGAAAGATTAAAATAATTAAAACATATATAGATATTTTTATTTTATTTTATAGTTTGTGATTTTTTTAATTTTATTTAGATATAGAGAATTATTTATTTATTGATTTATTTATATATATATATAAATAAAAGGGGGGAAGGGGGATAATGTATATATACGTAGATAGGGGGTTCAGGGGTTGGTGGGGCATGGGTAGTTGTTAGGTGTGAAAAGGAGGGGAATCTCTGAATGATATTTGGGAAGGATGTGGTAATTGAATTGGAGATTTGGTTGAGATATGTGGATTGGCGCTGAACCAGAAGAAAGGTAAGTTCAGCGTCACCTGCTTTGTGTGTGGAATGCATGCTTCACGCTGAGCTTGGTGGATACCACGTTCAGCGCCAACGCTCTCTTTTTTTTTTTTTTTGGATATTCCCACGCTGAATTTGAAAAAGGCCAAGTTCAACGTGGGAATGGCAGTGGCAACTCTCACTTGGTACGCATGCATCCACGCTGAACTTAGGAAATTCCAAGTTCAGCGTGGAGTCTGGCCCTGATTCACATTAATGACGTCTTTCCAAGTTCAGCGTGGACTTTGCAGTAAAAACTCCCTCTTTGCACGCTTCTAACTACGCTGAACTTGAAAAATCCCAAGTTCAGCGTAGAACTGGCAGAGACTTCCTTCCAAATTACACGCACATGCCACGCTGAACTTGGAAAATCCTAAGTTCAGCGTGGAACTGGCAGAATCAACCTCCTCTAGAGTGTTCAGAAATTTTTCTAAGTGTCCGGTTCTTATTTTAAAATTTCTGCATGATCAAAACACAAGTAAAACAACGAAAAATAGTAGAAACTCAATAAAAATCAAACAAGTAATATAATCAACGTAACGGAAAAATAACTAAAGATACGAAATCATCGGGTTGCCTCCCGACAAGCACTTCTTTACCGTCACTAGCTTGACGGTCAGCTCCTCTAAGGAGGAGGATCATAGGGGCTCAGCTCTTCACCCCTTACTTTGAACTTTTTTCCTGTGTCTCCATAAAGTAGCTCAATATGCTCCAGAGAGAGGATTCTATTTACTGTATAAATCTACACTGGATTGCTAGTCAACACCACTTTCATTCCTGGGGAGAAATCTTCAGTGGGGATCTTTTTGTTTCTCCATCCCCTGGGTACTTTCTTCTTTTTGGAAATCTCCTCCTTGGTGGATGATGCATTCCCAACACCAAACTTAGGTTTGATGTCAGGGATAAGTTTGTTGATTGTCACCAAGGGAGGTTTGAGCTGCAGATTTTGTGGTGCATCACCAGGTGGATTTTTGAAGGTTTGGATCAATAAGTTCAGTCTGTATGCACCTCTCTTCTTCACCTGCTGAATGTATATCTTTGAAGACATGAAAGACCAGTTGCTCATTGTGCACTCTAAGTACTAATTCACCTTCTTCCACATCAATTAGAGCTCTCCCAGTGGCTAGGAATGGTCTTCTTAGGATTATAGAGGCATTCTCATCCTCTCCCGGTCAAGAATCACAAAATCTACTGGGAGGAAGAACTTACCCACTTTGACCAATACATTCTCCATTAATCCATATGCAGGCTTTATAGATTTGTCTGCCATCTGTAATGCTATCCTTGTGGGTTGTGTCTCTTGGATTTGCAGCTTCTTCATCACAGACAAGGGCATTAAATTGATGCTTGCTCCCAGATCACATAACGCTTTCTCAAAGATTGTGCTTTCAATGGTGCATGGAATTTGAAAGCTCCCTGGATCCGGCATCTTCCTTGGCAAGTTATTCTGAATGATGGCACTACATTTGATCACCCGATGTTCGGACCTGAGTCTGCACCTAACGAATGGACCGGCCTCTCATTCGTCTTCGAGAAGGTTCGCATCCTTGACGAGGAGCACCGTGTTTCTCGCGGTTAGAAGTTCCTCAATGGGTTTGCCAGAGAATATTGTAGGATGGTGGATATGAGTGGTGAGGATCACAACCGTTACGCCGCCGGTTTACAGTTCATTACTTATACTGTTGGAAGGATTCTTGAAGGGTTGATGCTGGAGTCGATGCCGATTAATATGAAAGGGTACCAAAGTTTGTTGGGATTAGTAGAGAACACTGTTGAGGATAGCTTTGATTTGTATTATGGTTTGTTCATGTTTAATAAGAATTCTTTGGAGGTGCTGGAGAAGTTTGATTTGGCGTTTGGGGATCTCAAGAAACAGCTCATTGCACGGATGCATCACGTGGTCAGGAATCAGTTGATGGAGAACGGTAAAAGGTTGCAGCAGCTAGATAGAAGTAACAACCATGCACTGCTTTGGTGAGCTCATAATGGATATACATTGTTGCATTCTAGGTATTTGATATTTGATACTTGAAAAAAAGTCTCAGGACTTTTTGCTACATTGTGTGAATATTTGTGATTAATGTTTTAGAGAGTGTTTGTGTTTGTTGATATTGAGAGCATGCAACTTAATCATTTTGAATTCGGAAGATTTTGTTCTTGTGATGGAAAAAAGGTTAGTACATAATAATGATTAATGAGCAATGATACTAATAATGCAGATCCAATGATGTTGCTCTGCTAAGTGGTTTCACTTCAAACAATTCTAGTCCGTCTGATGATAACACAAAGCTCAAGATTGCAATAGTTGGTTTTGGAAACTTTGGTCAGTTCCTTGCGAAAACTATAGTTAGTCAAGCTCATGGGGTCTTGGCGTATTCTAGATCAGACTACTCTAATGTGGCTGGGAGTTGGGGTTTTGTATTTTAGTGACACAGATGATATTTTTGAGCAGCATATATCCAAAAGTGATCTTACTCTGCACTTCCATCCTTTCGACAGTTAAAGTTCTTAAATCATTACCTTTCCAAAGGTTGAAGAGAAGTACATTGTTTGCTGATGTATTATCCGTCAAAGAGTTCCCTAGAAACCTCTTCCTTCAACACTTGCTTCCTGATTTTGATGTTCTCTGCACACATCCCATGTTTGGGCTGCAGAGTGGAAAGAATGGCTGCAAAAAACTTCCTCTTGTTTATGAAAAAGTTAGAATTAGGAACGAAGAATCAAGAATATTGCGATGTTATGGGTTTCTTGACATTTTTGCTAGTGAAGGACTACAGATGGTTGAAATGTCTTGTGCAAAACATGATTGGCATGTAGCTGGATCCCAGTTTGTTACACACACAACAGGAAGATTTTTAGAAAAACTAGGGTTAGAGACAACACCAATCAACACAAAGGGTTATGAAACTTTGTTGAGTTTAGCGGAAAATATCGAGGGGGATAGTTTTGATCTGTAACATGATTTATTCTTGTATAATTTAAATGCCAAAGAGCAACTAGAAAGATTAGATTTGGCTTTTAATCATTGAAGAAGCAGCCTTTTAGTCGATTGCATAGTATCTACCAAACGCAGCTATTTAAAAATGAAGAACAGGTCTTTGCTTTGCCAGAGAGGTCTATGTTGCCAAAGAAATCTGAAGAACAGATCCTCCTTGAGCTCCTCCTTTTCGATTTCGATGTCCTCTACACTCACTCGATGTTTGGACTTGAGTCGGCATTTGAAGGATGGACCGACCTCCCATTCGTCTTTGAGAAGGTTCGTATCATCGACGAGGAGCACTGTGTTTCTTACTGTGCAAAGTTCCTCAATGCGTTTGCAAAAGAAGGTTGCAGGATGGTGGAAATGAGTTGCGAGGATCAAGACTATTACGCTGCCGGTTCGTAGTTCATTACGCATACCGGTGGAAGGATTCTTGAAGGGTTGATGCCGGAGTCAACGCCAATTAATACGAACTTCCTTGCCCTCCATCGCGTAGCCACTGTTCGAACTTCAAAGCCACTGTCCTGAACTTCGTCGCAACCTCCTGCCTCATCACGCAGCCACTGTCCTGCCGGCGCCAGCTCCTTGAACTCTGTCGCAACCTCCTAAGCCTAAACACAAACCAAACGACTTCGTCTAGATCAATTTTCTGAAATTCGGCCACGACTAACCACTCAGAACCGCCACTGAAACAACCATGCTCTCCATTGCAACCCTCAACCCTTCAACCTCTTTCAATCACTCCCCAGATTACACTGTCCACCGTATCCTCAACTGTCACTCTCTCCTCCCGTCCACATTCTCACTACCGTCCAACTCGAATCCCTATTGCTCTTCCTCCACCTACAGACCACTATGCGTGTGCACTATCGACGCCGCTCAACTCTTCGACTACAAGTCCAAGCTCGGCAAGGAGTTCACTATCTCCAAGCGCCTCAAGATTGCAATTGTCGACTTCGGCAACTTCGGCCTTGCCGCCACATTAGTCCGCCAGGGCCACACCGTCCTTGCCCACTCCTGCTCCGACCACTCCGCCACAGCCATAAAGCTTGGCGTATCGTTCGTCCAAAACCCCGATGACTAATGTGAGGAGCATCCCGAAGTGATACTCCTCTGCTCCTTTCTAATCTAAACGGGGTGATGCGTGAGCATCTTTCCTATATTTTCCTAGTGAATTTGTACCTAAATTGTTGAATTTAATTAAGAATTAATTATATTTTAGCCACTATGGATGCTATTTTGAGTTTTGTGCAATTTTATTTATTTTAGGTAGCATTCGGATGGATTTGATGAAGTTTCTGCAGAGAAAGGGAAGAAGCCAAGGAGATGACCAGCGAATACCGGACGCATGGCTCACGCGACCGCGCGAAATAGAGGAAATCGCAATGACGCGATCGCGTGCCTGACGCAAACGCGTGGACTGGAATCTGCACAAATGACGCGAACGCGTGGACGACGCGGACGCGTTACATGCGCCACATGCAAAAAACGCAGAAAAATGCTGGGGGCGATTTTTGGACTGTTTTAACCCAGTTTTCAGCCCAGAAAATACAGATTAGAAGCTGCAGAATGGACAAATCAAGTGGTTCCCATCCATCCATTGAAGACTTGTTAATTAATTCGAATTTAAATTCAAATCTTAAATTAGGAAAAGATATTATTTTAAGTTTAATTTTAAATATTAGATTTTAAATTTATTAGGATTAGATATAAAAAGGGATCTGATGCCATCAGATTGGAACTCTGTACATTTTTACCTGAATCCTTATTTTCTCTTTTAACCATGAGCAACTAAACCTCCAATGTTAAGGTTAGGAGCTCTGTCTATTGTATGGATTGATATTATTATTTTCCTATTTTAATTCATGTTTTGATTTATATTTAAATAATTGTTTTCGTTCTTCATTTTATGAATTTGGGTGGAACGGAAGTATGACCCATGTTCTAATTGAGTTCTTGTATAACTTGGAAAAGCTCTTTACTTGAACAACAGCTTGAAAACA